>NW_022474720.1:0-140175 GCF_009176365.1 Aspergillus alliaceus
AAATATAATAAATTATTATAGTAAAAAGAAAAAAAATTTATAGAAAAAAAATCTTAAAGTCTTATAAAAGAGAGAGCTATAAATTTATACTTTTAAGAATAAAAGCTTAGAAGAGAAGAAGTGATATTATAGATCCTTATCTAGTATATTCTATTGAAGAAAGCAGATATATAAGACAGAAAAAATAATAAGACTAGTATAATAGAAAGATAAGATAAGCTATCTAGAAGAAGTAAGAAGAATCCTAAATTATATAATAGGATATACCAGATAGTATACAGGAAAGACTACAGTATATAGTATAAAGTATATACTATAGTATAAGGATATATTATAGCAGAATAGATATATAATAATACTTATTTATATATCTAGATAGTTCTTTATAATTAATTATAATTATTACTTAGGATATATCTTTAGTATTAAGTTAGTAATTAACTTATTTATACTTCCTTAACTACTGAGTATATATACTTAGTAGGCCTGGCCTTTTAGACTTAAGCTACTTACAGAAGCATTGTTATACCTTATCAGACCTTAGGTTAGGTTATATTATTGGATCCTGGATAGGATCGAGATTGGGAATCACTTCAGAGTCACTACCTAGGTAAGGTAGTATCGCAACGCAAGGCAGCTAACACTCATAGAGCTCTTGCCCGAATACCCAGGCGTAACACTAGAATATAGAAAAAATATAGGTACAATTTCTAATATATGGTATACTATCTAGTTCAGGGACTTCACAACTTAGTATGTATATATAGTAGAATACTAATGTGTATGTTAAATTTTAGATCTCTGCCATGTCTGGTTGTTGAGTTATTAGGGTTATAACAAGTGCCATTCTATATAGCAAACAGCAGATGGCGGTTCAGTGGTTGATTATGTTAGAATATTTTTATATTATTAAGTTTAAAATACTTTAACCTTGTAATGTATTTTTTAACTGCTACAATCAACTTCACCTCCTGTTTGCCACTCTAAACCTGTTATTCTTGTATATAACTTACTGAATTGCACCAGTTTATATCTTTTATAAATAAAATACAGTGCCTATTCAGTAGGCGGGTTTATATTACTTATATTACCATGGCAGAAACTAATACATCTGATTGAAGGGGTGCTACCGTTAATAAAGGAGCCGTATGTTAATACCGCGCTATCGGTTTTGATACTCCTTTTTACCGGTCACATTGGCCCTGAATAGTCGATAGTTAGGAAAGGATAATAACGTACTCTAAAGTCATCTATATATACTAGTATGGCCTTTCCAGAAGGGCTACTACTGCATCCAAGATTTTTCAGTAGCTATGCAAATATCGGGACAGACCTGGAAGGTCGAGACTTCATATGAGACAGTTGTATGTATTGTTGTATGTATTATTACCAGATGCTAAGGCAAAGTTACAGTGGGTGTACTGAGTTCCGCCTATATACTGTTGCATGTATGTACATACTGTGAGTGTGGTATCCCTAGCTTGACACCACCCAACGATTCATCCATTCTGGCACTACGTACCTGCTACTCTCTATCTCTGTACCCTTTCCCGATAAACATCAGAACAACCGACATCCGACTTAGCTCTAACCTTCTAAAGTTGCACACCCTAAACAGACCGCCTTTTGGACTGCGAGACTTGATCGTCCGTCCGCCCTTCCCCTGATCCCTCGTATAGCGTTCGAGTTTCTGTTTCGTTCTAGCCAGCAAGCCTACCTTGCCACCATTCGGTGGCTGCAGTTCTCCTGCAAAAAGAAAATAATCACGGAAGTGGAAAGAGGACAATAGAGTTGATCGAAGAAAGAGGGAAAAAAAGACAGGACGAGACTCGCGTGATACCAGAAAGATTTCAGGTTCTCCAGCACTACTCAAGGCCTGCGTGTCAGAAGCTTTCATCCCCGTGAAACTTTTCTTCGACGAGTGTGATTTTCATACACCCCACCTATCCTCCAGACTTGCGTAACTCTGCTTAATTCCACTAGAGGCTACCTCATCATGGCTGGTACGAGAAACTATGACTTCCTGGTGAGTTCCGCCGCTCTCTCGATAGGCAATACACTGATGAATGGCACTCAAGATCAAACTATTATTGATCGGAGACTCTGGGGTGGGGAAATCGTGTTGTTTGTTACGATTCAGCGAAGACTCATTTACCCCATCCTTCATCACGACTATTGGAATTGACTTCAAGATCCGTACAATTGAGCTGGACGGGAAGCGTGTAAAGCTTCAGATATGGGATACGGCTGGACAGGAACGTTTTCGGACGATTACAACGGCTTACTATAGAGGGGCAATGGGCATACTTCTTGTCTATGATGTCACCGATGAACGGTCATTTCAAAGTAAGGGCTTCTCTTGATAATAGGTTGAAGTGTTCTAGTGCTGACGCTGTGGCAATCTTTACCAGACATCCGTACATGGTTCTCAAACGTCGAACAACATGCAAGTGAGGGTGTTCATAAAATCCTCATCGGAAACAAGTGTGATTGGGAGGAGAAGAGAGCCGTGTCAACTGAACAGGGCCAGCAACTAGCCGATGAGCTTGGCATACCTTTCCTCGAAGTGTCAGCAAAAAACAATATCAATATCGAAAAAGCCTTTTACAATCTTGCCTCGGAAATAAAGAAAGGCATGGACACATCTAAATCTGAACAGGCAGGTTCGCAGGGCGTCAGCATAGATCAGCAAGGCCCAGGGCTGAATGGTAACACAGGGGGCAAGTGTTGTTGACCTCGCTAGTATCATTGCCTGCCTCACCCTTTCGATGAACCCTTACAACCATACATTTGTTTCTCTAGATTCCCGGCACACGGTTTTCCTATTATGAACCCGAATAAGCTAGGGCTTTGACGCCTCTATAGAGGCATTCTCTTTTCGCGGACCTCCTTTTTCGTATATGTTCGTGAATTTCGGTTGAGGAGCGGGCCGCTATTTCTGTTAGTCTTTTGAAAATGTTAGGTGGCGTTGTTTAATTCATGTTACTCTATTCCTGGGTATCTATGTTATAGGTTGTGGACTGTGTATTGCCATAAGTATCATAATGTATCATGTATTTTTGGCTTGGGAGGGACAAGAATGTGTGCTGATACTTAAAAGCATCCTTTACCATGGGTATAGCTGTCGCTTTGAGAAAAGGCAGAGAAGGAAAGTGACCAAGTAGCCATCTTCCCTTTCTCACCTTAATTATATAACTGATTGTTATCCAATTGAAAAGAATAAAATTGTGATAGTATTCCATATCTGGTTGTAATCTCAATTCCATTCTTGTAAAAGCTTCATGCGCCGAACGCAAAACATCGAGTGATAATATGTATTAGAAAATGCACTCTGCCTTGACATATATGTCGGGTTTATCAAGGGATATATTTCCAAATACTGCAAGGGGCTTCTGATGCCAGACACGGACGAAACGAGCAGCGTCGAACGCAGTGAGGAAATTCACCTGCCATACCCCTGCGATATTGACAGATGGATGACCGTCGGCGCCTCCGAGATCTAGCGGCGATAGCCCAGACATAGTAGTTGTTTCTATTTGGATAACGGCATCGTCAGTTTCTGGTAAAGCCCACTTTCGACCTCTCATAATACCGTCAAGCTTTAGAAGCTCTCTGATATATTGCGAGTCAAAAGAGGGCAAGGCGGGGTGATCCAGATGTAATTTGACAGGGAAGAATTTGTACCCAGAAGATTTTGACTGAAACAGACTTCTATGGATTCCAATCGCATGCTTTAACTTGGAGTCGAATGGAAATAGCTGCGCTGCCATAGAAGCATTTTGCAATGTCGAAGCAAGTGCATGATTAAAGAGCTTGCAATGTTTGGCCCTGCCATTTATGGACTTTTCGGCTGGTGGTATATTCGATGATACTGTGCCGGTAGGAGTGACTTGCCTAGAATATATTTCTTGTAGCTCGTCGACCCTCTGTTGGTATTCCATGGCATAGGCAGGAGAGATAAAGACAAGTGCCCAAGAACCAGAGCGTTCGAGTGTTCGACGATTTCGCATAGGCAAGACTGAAATACTTATCAGTAAAGCTATTCGCGCGTTCTATTTGCGTATGGATACACCTTCTTCAAGTCCCTTCAAGCTGTTATCTTCCAGTTCTAGCATCCTACAGAAGTCATAGGCAGTCAATGATCGACTGGTGCCCGAGAGCACGAGCGCCGTTTTATGGTCTCGATGACTAAGTTCGCTCGAGGTTATCCTGAGCCTCCCATGCTCAATGACAGCACCACGGTCCTCTATTCCCATTACAATGTCAGTAATGCGTGGTGTATTCGGTTGGTATGTTTCAGGTGTATCTTGGAGCTTTCCTAGTCGCCTGCTCGATGAGACACTCGCTTGAGCGTTAGAGAGAGAAGGGCTCTTTTGAACCAACTTTCGTTGTTTCCAGAATACCGATATTGATCGACGTGTCACAGATATCCATAGATGCCCCCCGGGGCTATTGAACATAACGATTCGCTTCCGACTCAATACAGCGAAATCTGGGCACCGTTAGGGAGGAAGAAGAGCAAGGTGACTGGGGCAGGTGCTAGATCAAAAAAGGATTTGGGCCTTATGTAAACCAATGGATAGGTATTGTATGTAACAGGAGGTGCCTGGCTTTTTAGATCATTAGAGCCGGGATTCATGATCATATTGAATATAGGGCCTGAGGAATTAAGGTACGGGTCAGTGCGGGGCGGGGATTTAAATTTTAAGTTCATGGAATTCATATTTTTTAATCCCCATTCTCTCGATAGGATGAGCTACTTTTTCATGTCTTGAATAATTACACCTTTTTAGTCCCCCTACTCTCACCCGCACTATTTTCTTCCTCTCATCCATTCTACTCTATTGTGCGTGCTTAGGACGACCAACATTGTTGTATTACTGCAATGACAGCAGTATAGAGGATCCGGTCTTAACCATCAATAAACTACTTGTCACGGACGCAACATACCTACGGTTTGTGGTATTGCGACTCGCAATATTGTATGTAATCTGCTGACTTTCTTGTCTAGCTTGCATGAGATGTCGGAACCCCGCCTTTTCACGGTTCGACCACTTTCAAAGCAAGCGAGAAATGACTATAGAGATGCGTTCCGTGTTTATTTATCATCTTCGTCACTGGCTGCTCTTAAACTCCGAGCCGGGGATGCTTGCACTGTGAATCACTCCGGCGACTGCACGAAGACCGCCATAGTTTGGAATGCCACCGAAAACATACAGAACACAGTCGTACAGACCTCCAGGACACTCCAGGATTGCTATGACATTAAGCTTGGTGAGAAGGTCTCTATCTCAAGAATCGATGGTCCCTTAGAAGAGATCGAATCAGTTTCTCTGGTGGAATGTTCTGATATCGACCGAATTACAAGATATGGACCCCTTCCCCCTACGGAGAGACATCACTGGGGCTGGGCTTTGGAGTTTCCTCTTTCTAGATGTGATGCTGTCGCTATTGGTCTTATATTTGATTTAGAGCTCAAGGGCCAACGAAGAAGCTTCAAAGTAGCAACTATGCGGGCTTTGAATCGAAGTACTAATAGCACATTATTGCGGTTTACCGAAAACTCCAAAGCTTTTATTGGGACCGATTTAGATGGAGAGAAGGGAGCCCAAAGATTCAATATCCAAGTACAGCCATCTGGCTTGGGTGGATTAGGCCGCCAGATTGATAGTGTTAACCAGTGTCTTGCTGACTTCAACTTGGGCTCAGGAAATGTGGCGATGCCTTCTTTCTACGAGCCTACTCGAGGCGTGCTTCTTTATGGCCCAAAGGGAACAGGCAAAACTTCCCTCCTCCGCCAAATACAAGCTGCCGGTTGGAGAAAAGCATTCAATATAGGCTCTTCCACGTTCAGTAGGAATATTGGCGATAGCGAAGCTAAGCTACGCAATATTTTCCAAGAAGCAATTCGTTGTCAGCCGAGTGTTGTGGTAATCGACCAGTTGGAATTCATTGCCCCTAAGCGCACATCATTGGATTCCCAGTCTCTGACGTCTGTTCTATGTGAATGTTTAGACCTTGCGAAAGGCGCTCTGGTTTTGGTTGTAGCAGCATCTCGGCACCCCAACGAAGTCGATGACGCTTTGAGGACTCCACATCGACTAGCGATTGAGATTGAACTCCATATCCCTACAACCCATGATCGAGCCCAGATCCTGCGTGCTATTTGCGGATATCAATCTCCCGTAATAAATGATACTCTCATAGCTGTGATGGCGGAAAAGACTCACGGCTATGTTGGTGCCGATCTGTTTGCTTTGCTCCAACTCGTTTGCCGCAAGGCGCGCCAGAGACAGATCGACGTTCAATCAAACGACTGGCCTTCAGGACACGCGTCCATGTTTTCCAGTGACTCAAGTGAAAACACCACCCTCAAGGAAACTGTGCCTTTGGAAGTCCAAGAAGCCGACGTATTATCGGCCATACAAGAAATTCGTCCCACTGCGATGCGGGAGATTTTCTTAGAGACACCGAAAGTGAGATGGTCAGACATTGGAGGACAGCATGAAATCAAACGGCGCCTCCAAAAGGCCGTTGAAAGGCCTCTAATGGTGAGTAGCTACTCCATTGATCTATAACAATGAAACTAACGGATTCAGTATCCGGAACGAATGAGGAGGCTTAATGTAAATAGTAAGAAAGGCATTCTGCTATACGGACCACCGGGTTGCTCTAAGACCTTGACTGTCAAAGCGCTTGCTACTGAAGCGGGCCTGAATTTCATGGCCGTGAAAGGTGCGGAAGTACTGAGTATGTATGTTGGGGAGTCGGAACGGGCCCTGCGGGACATCTTCCGAAAGGCGCGATCTGCAAGGCCTAGTATCATTTTTTTCGATGAGATTGATGCGATTGCTTCAAAGCGCAATAGCACATCCCAAGGGGGGGTCAACGTGCTCACCACTTTGCTGAACGAGATGGATGGAATCGAGGAGTTAAAGAGTGTCTTGGTGGTGGCCGCGACTAATAAACCCGAGGTAATTGACCCTGCCTTGATGCGCCCGGGTCGTTTAGACAATCTTCTTTACATTGGCCCCCCTGATTTTGAGGCGCGGAAAGAGATCTTTAATATTTGGTGTCGCAAATCTGTTGTCCACCCTGGGGTAAGTTTGGAAGAACTGGCCGGTAAGACTGACGGCTACTCGGGGGCAGAAATCGTGAGCATTTGCGAGACTGCCGGAGATGCTGCACTGGACGAGGAGGAAGAGACGGGTCAGACACAGGAGATTCGGTGGGAACACTTCGAAATGGCGCTCAAGCAAGTTAAGAGGCAGATCACGGACAGTGTCATCCAGCAGTACGAGCGATGGGGGGAGTCAGTTGACATTTAATTTAGACTTGTGATAGTCGTACTATGTACAAACACTTTTCTTCGTTGGATTGTTCTAAAAGTACATACCAAGAACATGGAATAATTCAACAACTAGTAAGTAGTACGCAGTAGGTATTACTAGTAATATAATGTCTGAGCTTGCTTTCTAGCCTAACTAAGACGGGCTAGCGTAGCCACTAGTAATGAGGTCAAAGGACCCATCCATTCGGACGTTGCTGAAAATAACATTCTACACTCATTGCCTCTCAAACGGTTAGAACTGGAACTAAAAGAAAAGAGAAGATAGGAGAAGAGACATTGACACAGTTATATTCCATTATCTGAATTTCTTTCAAAGCATGTCTGCGAGAGCTCGAGGACGCTCGCCAATCCGCTCACCACATGATCTGAGTACCGAGCACGCTACTACCCCATTGAGACGCACCGTATCTCCTCGTTCTGAATCAAGACTACGCAACCCATCTTCCGAGCGTGGCCTTGGTCGCCGCAATGGTTACCGTTCTAGGAGCCGATCTCTCACTGCCTCGCGATCTAAGATGCTGTCGCGAAGCCGAAGCCGAAGCTGGAGTCGGAGTCGAAGTCGGGGCTCCCGATGGTACAGGGACAAAAGCTGCAGTAGGACTCCTAGCCCTGCAAATAGCCTTCCAAGAAGCTCAAAAGTCTGTACCAATGCCCAATGCCCCTCCTAGAGCCCTCTCCATTTGCACTTCCTTTCTACCTAGCTACATATTGTTGATATCATCCGTGAAACTCACATTTCGAAGATTGTAGTCGAAAAACTGACGAAAAATGTAACGGAGTCGCATCTTCGAGAAATATTTGGAAGTTTCGGGGGTATAGAGAGTCTTGATCTTCCCATGAACAAAGCCTGTATGCACAGATCTCCTCGTCACTTTTATTGACCGTCTAACATACTCTTTCAAGTTATGACAAATAGAGGTACCGCGTATATACTGTACAATGATCCTGCGGACGCAGAAGCAGCTATTGCACACATGCACGAGTCCCAACTTGATGGTGCTGTGCTTAATGTTTCCATCGTTCTTCCCCGCAGAGCATTTTCTCGATCGCCACCACCGCCCCAGGCTGGGAGAGGAAGCTTTGGCCGTCAAAGGAACAGCCGTGGTCAGCCTTTTGACAATCGTTATTCTCGCCCCTCTCCGTACCCGCCCAGGTCACCACCCAACTCGAGAAGGTCAAATCGCACCAGGCCTATGGAAAGACACGACCTTTATCGCCCGCGGTCACTATCTCGATCTCGATCGCCACGTCGATCCCGGTCAGTCTCGTCAGAACCCAGGTCAGTGGCTCCATCGAGGAGGAGGGGACAGCTACGTTCTGGTAGTCCTCGACGTGGTAGACGCCGTAGTCCTAGTTACAGTAGTTACGACTACAGCAGCCACAGTGACAGGAGTAGAACTCCAAGCAGAAATAGGGGCCCTAATCGATACGGTCCGCCTAGACGATGAATGATGTGCAGCAGCTTGACCCGATTCCTATCTTTCTGTCTATTGGATTTTCCGTGGTGTGCAGGGAATTGGGTGACTAATAAAATTTACGTTGTATGTTAATAATACAAGGAATCGCTTTAAGCTCTTGTGCAAAACACTATGGATTATGATTTACAAATCAATGTGGAATATATTCCCAAGATATTGAACAGGCACTTTGCGAGAGAAGTACGTGAGACCGAGGATGAAGTATGCTAGTTGATAACGAGTAGGTGTCTAGAAGAACGCACACCAACCAATATACATCGCCGCCAGGTTCTTTTTGTCAGTCGCTTGCATTATCAATTCATCCACATGCCCGTCCACCGACAGTGGAACAGATTCGCCAGGTAGAAGACCACGGAGTTTGTTACGAACATTTTCGAGGACACCTGCAGGTGTCTCTGGAACACTGACATGGGTGCGGCGCTTCATGAACATATTAGCACTGCGGAGGCGCTTCAGGAATAATATTGCTTACTTTCTTTCCAATGAAGTCTGTTGTTGGATCGTGTAGGAATGTTTCGAGTACAGTCATCAGCGCGTCCTCGTTTTGTCTGAGCAGACCAAGGATTATCTCGCATGTCTTACGGAACGGCCCTGTTTAGAGGCTTAACACAGGATTTCTGTTAATCATGGACCTGGCCTACACATACCGTTATACCCATAAGCACCAAAGGCATCAACCATATTTTGCGTGAGACGAAAGGGGACCAGTTCCGGTTTATCGAATGTCAAACCCTACAATAGCTTTCTCTCAACATCCAAGGATGAAAGGCTGGAATTATTGAGTACCTTACCTTGTCAAAAAGACAATTAAAATCGACATGCAGAACACCACCAGTGCCCTCCTCAAAGAGAATATTCTCACCGTGTCGATCTCCGAGCCTGCAATGAAATACAGGGATTAGGAGAGGGCATATCCATAGCAAGAATAAACATACCCTAGGACGTATCCAACCATTGACATGATGGCGCAGGATCGAGTATACCGAAGTCTCGCCGCAAACCATGCTCCTGACTCTGGAAACATCTCAACAAACCACTCATGTAAGACTGGAGGAAACCTATATTTACATTAACCTTATTGCCTTCGGTCTCGCAAGGTCAAACCGGGTACCTACTTTGCTAGAACCCTGATTGTAAACAAAGGCAATTTTGAGATCTCGGAGCATGCTTCGTTGAGATAATGCCTGATTTCCGTGTACTGTGTAAATGTCAGTCATCTCGCTAGATAGTGGTAAAGACCATCATGCTGCTTCTCACATTTGGCGTTATGCCACGTTCCCTCAACAACTTGACAACAAGATCCCTCAACGTTCTGAGATTATCAACCCATTCAATCAACCCGCATTCTTCGTTGAGAGGGGTAACGGCATATGTTTTGATATCTTTCTCTGATCAGCTTTCTTAGAGCCATCGTAGCTTCTATCGACACTTACACATGCGTCGTTTACTCGATTCAACGTCTCTTTTTAGGAACCTATTGATCATATTGTTAAACTCCATGAGGCGTTGGTCTTTACGGAGGTCGTCTTTGGGCTTGCAGAGGATATTGTAGACCTTTCCGTCCGACCCTCGAACACCGATTTTACGAGGCTTTTGGAGCGAATTCAGAACTTGCGCATCGTCAAGGACAGCTAGATGGAGTCAGGCATGCCATGTAATAATTACCCACCAGGGAGGCCAAAGTGCGGCAACATACCTTCGATAGTCGTGGGATCTCGGGGGAAAGCCCTAAATTCTTTCAAGTACTCCCCATCATGGCTGGTTGGTAGGGTCGGAGTTAACAACGACTGAAATGGCACGACAAGTCGACAAGGGGCTACTTTATGGTTGAACCCTAAAAACCGGGCTAGGTTGATCCTCGAGACCTTGTCCTCAATGCGCGCAACGCAGAGTTTTAGCATTTCTTCGGAGAACTTTTGCCCCTGATTTATCATTGCACGCATATCTGATGGTGTCTCCGTCTTCAACTTCTTGTTTACTTCCTTATACCTTGTTAGTATTTTAAAAGATAATATCTCGAGAATTCCTACCGTGATCCTTTGAAGACAGTTGATGCCCCTAGATGCCCTGTCTTTGGAGGAGGACTTTACCACAGCAAGCACTATCCATAGTCCCTGTTGAGGGAAGAAATTTACTGCTTTAGCTACTACCTTCGTCAACAGGTCATAGACAGTTCCATTCGGATGACAGATCCTCGCAACCACTTGAGGAAGGATTGTGAACAGCTGAAGTTATTAGAGGACATCCTAGCAGTACTATTCCTTGGCATACTTACCAGCGCAGCCGGCATTCGATTGACATATTTTTTTAATTGCGAATGCATATCATCAAGAATTTTCCTCCTTTGGTTCAAAGTGTGAATCTGAAAGTCCCTATACCATATTTTACTCGCATTTAGCAGCTCATCGCTAGAGGAACAGAGGCGAAAAGCTATGATAGAAGGGCAAAGATTTCCACTCACTCATTGTTTCCCCTTTTTGGATCAAAAGGTTGATCAACAGTGGAAGCATGCTCCAGCCAAAGGGTGAGAACTTTGGGCAATGATTGAAAGACGTATTTGTTGCCATGCGCTAAGGATCGAAGATAATTGTCAATGACTAACTTTGAAGCCTCGCCACTTAAACTAAAAGAGTATGAGTCCTAAACATTGAGGCAGGCGGGAGCAAATGAACTTACTATATCTGGGACTCTTTTCCCAATGGTTTAGCTTTCTCTGAATCTAGGATTTTATTGTAATGCTTCCCCAGATAATAATGGGCCTTTTCCCACCTGATGCTGGTTAGTATGTGGTAGCCTCTGAAAAGATTATGTGAGTACCTTGAATGTAGGTAGATGGCCTCTCGGTATCTCTGCACTATAACATCCGATTGGGTCTGTCCGGCTCTGTCTGTCCATTTCGCTAACAAGAGATGAGCCTAAGCCCCTCATATTAGTCATGGCACCCTTATATTGCAAACTATGCTGATGACATACCCTAGCAGCGAGTAGATTTTGATGCTTTTCGCGGTCTGAGGCTAGACCGCCAGAGTCACGGCCGTCCGATGATGTGTCTGGAGCAAATTCATTGGCAGCTATTGCACCTTCCAATGTCTGTATTGCTTTCCGATGATAACCGTCTTTCCATAGAAGTCTAGCGTGCTCGATAGTGGCCGATCTATCTCTCAAACGGGCTGCGTGAAGCATCGACTGATATGCTTGGTTAGTGAAATTGCCCTTACGCAAAAGGCGAGTACTGGCGAGCCAGGCATCAGCTACGTCTGAACTAGGGAAGTTGTGCCTTGTGTGCATGTTAGCCACATTGATCCATGGTAAGAGGACAACGAGGAAAACGTACGTCAGCTCCATCATAGCTCGCCTTAAACCAAGAAGATACTGCTTGTCAGATATATGACCTCCCAAAATATCTAAGCGGCGACTCAGAGCATTGCGCATTTCGGAAAGCGTATCGATTTCTTCACTTCCAGAACGGAAGCTAGATATGTATTCCATCTCCGCCAAGGCATGCAGCTTGAGGATGCTATCATGGCATGACTGTAACGATACCACAGAATTGACATTGAGAGACTTTGCAACACTGAGCCTCAGGTCACTGATAATATCCCCAAACTTCTTTTTGTCACCCTGGCGAATGGCATCAAGCGCTAATCCCACCCCGATGTTAAAATCTCCTGTCCCTTGACGAGAGCAAAGTCGAAGATAACTGCGCAGTTTCTCCCATTTTCCCGAGATCCATGAGGCCTCGATTGCGAACGGGAGAAACTTAGAGCCGGCGTCAGTTTCCCGGAAGGCATCAAATCGTGTGAGAATAGCATCTGCATATGGTGAGTAAAGTGCCAACTTGAGAATGTTTCCTCGAAGATGATACCTTGTTGTCCCGATTCTTTGAGACATGTTAAAAGATTCCACTGGGCATCAAGATCATTAGGCTCCTTCTCGAGCTGTAGCTCATACCAACTTTGCGCAGTTGCCCATCTTCCTGCCTTGCGATGTTCAAGGACCTGTTGATCAATGTTGAGCGCATGTAAGTGATTCGATATGCCCTCAATACCATCTGGCTCGTCGATCTGGCTATAAATATCCTGGAGGCGTTGATACAGAGGTTCAATGCGAAACCCCATTTGTTTGTTCCGAGACTGGCGAATATATTGTTCCCAATGAAAAAGTGCTCTTGAGAACGACTTGCACTCAACGGCCCTTTTAGAGATTACCTCAGGTGGTATCGAAGCTAGAAGGGATTCGACAGCCTTAGCTTGGGGTAAATATGTATCTAAACGTGGATCCGGACATGTCTCCCTGTGAGAACGACTTGCATGGTGACTGTGGTTTCTAAGAACATTGAGCTGCTTTTTTTTCCCTTGTAGCCATCTCGAAAGGTAGTCGAGAACCTCGAAAATGCTCTATACCAAATCAGCGATGAAAGATTAGCCCGGCGTCCGTAGACGTCTCCTGAATTTGTACAGTGCACTTACCTGACTGCACAGCAGGATAGCTTCATGGAGATGGTTCGTGGTGTCTGGAAGCGGGTGTGATAAAACGCTTGTCAGCTCGTGCAGCAAATCTTCCTTTTCTTTCTGAGTGCCACCAACTATACGGTTCAGCACTGCAAAAGGTAGAAGAAAAGACGCTATAGATATGTCCTGGCCTTTCACAATGCGACTAGATACACTGAACACAAGCCTCGCATTGTCACCACTCCCTCTCTGTAGTAGGTCCTGTACAAAAGTTCGTAACCATTCACCATGCGTTAAATTAGCCGAGAATAATGGATAGGCGCAGCTCGAGTTGACAGCGCCAACTGTGACCGTGTATTTGGATGTGAGAAAAGGGGTCAAAGTGTTGCGAACCGCCTCAGGAAGTTCCAACCAACGTCGATATTTTTCGTCTCCCTGAACATTGCGAGAACGTTGGGTGACAGCTGAATCTAGACCACAAAATCTAAGTAAATTTTGCATAGCATAGGCAAGAAATCCCTGAGCCCTAGTATTAGATGCTGATAAGAATGCCTCAACAAGCACGTGTTGAAGGAAAAAGAGTATGAAGTCGAATGTCTCTTCCATGCTATCAAAGTTTGATAGAACGAGTATATCCTTCTTGTCTTTAATCGAATCAACCCTATTTGGGTCCAAACAGCCAATAAGGCCTATACATCGAGTTGAGAGAAGAGTTATGGCGTCTGAACTAGTGTTGAACTTCACACAGCAATCGAGCAAAGACCGAGTTAACTGAGCAACAACTGGATCTGGTTGTTCGCTAAGGACAGTGCGATGAAGAAATTCCTCGTGTTCAAGGAGGTACGGCACTAGCTCTGTTAGAGCTTGGTTGACGACAGCTGCATTCTCACTTTGACAGCGTCGAGCAAATGCTAAAAATTGGCTTCGAACATCCATTTTCGCCCGTAATTCCCTAAGCTCGGCTTCAAATTTGGACATCACTGGAATGGAAGCCAGGGACGGCATAGTGTGAAATACGTCTCGTACTAGTTCACTGTGGTTTCTCAAAATATTCTCAACAAGTTCATAGGCGCATTTTCGTGTATCCTCTGTGAACATGTTCCAGTATCTGATCACAATGGACAAAGTCTGATCTAGAAGTGGTTCAATGTCTTCGTCGTGCAAGGAGCTGACCAATACTGCCCAAACTGTGAAGGCAGGATTACACAATTCCTCAATTTCCAGGGCGGATCGCAGGCAAGCACATATCTTCTTCTGTTAGTATTTATTGTTTCAAAAACAACATTTCCTAATATACTGACCTGGGGTATCGCGCTACCCACGTGCCCTCTAGCGACCCTAACCATCTCTCCAATAGCTACGATATTTCTTTTCTTTTCAACTAAAGGTTGCCTGATCTGAAAATCGTTGATGGAATGGGCAAATTCTGTAATTATACCAAGGATATGCTCCTCAATGAAGTAACCGATCAAATTAGCTTTCCGTGATATATGTCCCGACTTCCGTGGGACGAGGGCTGCTAGGAGTTGAAGAGCGCGATGGAACTTCTCTTATCAGCACCGAAGATCTAAGTGACAGATGGCAGGGACTCGCCTACCATTACTCTCTTCTCATCGACAGAATCCCCAATACCCTTGAATAAGTGACACGCAATTAAAATCGGCTCAATCCGTACAAGCTCCGCTAAGGTACGGCCTTCGAAGGCAGGGTCCACCTCTGATAAAGCAGACATGGCCAAATGTTCTGGATTCGATGAAGCTTGGCTCAAAAGGAATGCCAGGATTGCTGCCAGGTTATTTTTTTCTGAACAAAGATCAAAGGGGGTCTTGGCATCCTTGTAAGTCGCTCCAACCCTGGCAATGATATCTCGCTTTCGTGTAAGCACTAGATGAGGTAAGACATACACCTCAGTCAACCTGAGGAAATCGTCTACTTTCATTCCCAACAGATCGCAGAGGTGTTCCGCCATGTATGGACGTGATTGGAAGTTCTTCACTATTGTCACGGAAAGAGTTCTCCAAAAAGGCCTGAACAGTCCTGCAGGAGTGACCGAGAGGTGCTGTGCAAGCTTCGAAAGCTGAATGTCGGGGGTTCGTTAGAGCGGTGTCCTGTCATAGAAAAAGGTGATAATTATAGATGAGCTTTAGTGTTGTACTACATACTTCAGTATACGCCACCCCACAGACGAAGGGATTCGGGTGTCCCAGAAATTCGATCAGGCGAATAAGAATGATGTTCATCTCTTCATCATTTGAAAGCCTGCAATACCCGAATGTTAGTTCATAGACTATTAACGCCGAGAAGCTTAACGCATACGTTGCAAGGCGACAGAGCGTCAATATGCATGTTTCGTGTAGTGACGTCTCCTGCTTTTCTGAAATTCCTCTCAACCATTCTAGAATGACAACGAAGTTACTGCGACGCGTTTCGTTGTCAACACTCCTGGAAATGAAAGCGATAATCGAGTGCCTGAAATATGTCAGCACCGCATGTTCAAAATAGCTGATAATCGTACCCAGTAACAATCCGCAGTTCTCTGATGGAGCTCCGGAGGGAATGAAGACAAAATTCGCCAAAAACAGAGGAAGCAAGCTGCGAATAAGTTGAGTTCGTTGTATGCAGTAGTGTCCTCTTGAGAGTAATCATCGCATTGATCCTTAGGCTTGATGTGCGCGTAAGCCTAGGAATGACGAAGGCCAAAATTTCGCAGAGTTTATCGATTTCAGGACATTCTATGCTTGATCCCGCACCATTTTCGTAGTCACACACATGACAAAGTAGAGTACCATTAGGTGCTATACTATCCATTCTCTCCAGCCTCCCAGCCATGGCACATGGGATCTTTCCGAGAGTGCTGAGAAATTCGCATTTTGCTTGTTCATCAAGGCTGGCGAAGGTAGTTCTTCTACGATGTGAGTTGGATATCTGAGTGCTATGCTTGTCATGCCAACTTACGAAACAGCCGTATACAAATCACCCAAGCCTCCAGGGTTTCCGAAACCTATCAACTTGAATGACGCCGCTATAAGTTGTAGAACTATATCTCCCGGCCCCGACTGTTCGCTGAGTCGAGGGATACAGCGACGTTTTGTAATCTGAATAGTCTGATCACTCTGGGCCGTAGAGCTCGAAAGTCCTAATTGTCGGAAACAGGGGTGTGTTTTCGACACGACGTTTTTTGAAGACGTGAAAGTAATAGCTGTATCATCATACTCTAGACATATGCGGGAGAACTTTTCAAGAAATCCCTGGATTGCAACCTTCCATCCAATAAGCCCAAGGAGCACTATAGAATATTTGGTAATTACATTTAGGGCGATTACCTGGAGCTGTATTTCAAAAGTCTGGAAGCGACATGGCATCTTACAAACACCACTAAGCGCTGGGTATATGGTAGTTCGGATGCACTTAATAAGCGCTCTGGTACACTCGGAGCGGTTAGTGAAGGTGTCAAGAAGCTGGCCTAACTCACGCTGCAAAGCCGAAGATTGGTCAAGCTTGTCCAATGCGAAAAGGTCCTCCAAAATTCGAAGCAAGCCGTACGTCAGTTCGATATCCGGTGGTGAAAACACAGCCTTATTGCAACATGACCGAATGCATGCCACAAACTGCAAACATGCATTGTATTTGTTTTCTATAGTATCTGGCTGTGCGCACTGGAGCCAGTGAAATGTGATGTTCCAGAGGCGTTGATATCCGTTCAAAAGCCAGGTTACATTCTGTTGGACAGTATAATCCTTGCTTGTTACGCAAGAGTGATCGTCTCTGTTCACTCTGAATGAATCGAGCAGGCGGAGAGCTGTATTGAGAGCCTGCGGCAATGATGCGAGCTTGAATGACTTCTCGAAAAGGCCGCGAGGAAGACCGAGTCTGTCTAAATTTACAAAAAGAGTCCCCCCTTTGCTCGGCAAAATTAAATCAACACCGGAATCGGTTCTCAGACTAGAGATATCGAGGTTCTCGAGGCATAGTAAGATTTCTGGGTTCATCAGTCCAATATCCTCATATATCAGTGCCTAACATACCCGTTGTGCACGCTCGTAGCAGTCCAGCAGTAGAATGGCAAGAAGGCCACAGTCTAGAATGTCTATTCTGGACGCATATTATGCTTAAGAAAATGCTGCTAGTCTTCCCGCTGATATCTTCGCTATTCCACACACCAAGCAACTGTAGTAATCGCACGACTAACCAGGCGTATAACGGAGCATGCGTGCTTTCCCCCAGAACATCTGGGTCAGGGGACTCCGTAAGTGTCTGAGGTGCTTTCTCAATTGCTACCAAGATGATATCCAGACAGTCCAGGATCTGATCGTGCGAGTCAGGTTTGGGATCTTTTGTACATGGCTCCAACCCTGCTTTCAACACGATGCAAATTAGTTTGCTAGTATCTGTAATCTTGTCATCAAAATGAAGGTGACTGTGTTTCCCTCCAGCGAGCTCGCGACGGAGTAGGGAGAAGGTCTCTTTGCTCAGATCATGTGCCTGGTTTCCTTGGGATGGGAGACGCGGTGCCAACTGTGCTGCCAAGGTAGTTGACGGTTTCCCGCTGCCATATCCTGGAGCTATATGTTGAGACGCCTTGAGGTCATCAGTTTCCATCTGGGGCACGTCTGATCATCTTTTCAGATCATTAGTGACCGGGGGTAAATGCAGGACTTTGGCGCGAATGATCGAGAGAGCTCCCTGATATCTAATCTGAGACTTACGAGCAAAACATGGGTGGGTGTATTTATAATACTGAAAAATACGGTAATATAATTATTCATGACCGTCCCGGAACAACTCGAGAAATGATGAATTGGTCAACTAGAGCTTCTAACCCTCCCTCACAACGCTAATCATATAATTGTTCATTGATGACATTGGTCGTGTCTGTCCTTCAGCAGGTTTCACTTCTAAAACATCTGTTTCTTGTACAGGAACCATTTGGGTCAGAAAGCTTAAAGCTTAATTGAGCTTCAGTCTTGACTCCTGAAGATAAGAGTAGTGGTTTGTCGGCTATGGAGCAGGAAAGCTCGAGACACGCTTACTTTATGAAGCAAGCTTTATTGATGGTATTGATGCCCCCTCTACATGCCCCACACCTTATTTCTTCCTTTTTATGGAGGGTAATCATGATTACTTTTGGCTAGGGAGAAAGAGCTCTTGAGACAGGTGAAACCCCGGTGGGATGCGTCTTAGTCTATGACAATAAAATAGTCGGTTCTGGAATGAATGACACGAATAGGTCAATGAATGTATGTATGGCCAATCCTCATAACAGCGCATCTGCGCATAGGGGCATATACTCTCCGGGGAGCGCGCGCCTCGCTTTCCTTTCTAGCCATAATGGGATAGCGCTTCCTGCAACTGTGCTAAAGCTGTCTGTAATAAACTGAATGACCTAATTGATCATCACTAGGGTACAAGGCATGCCGAGTTCATTGCTATCGAGGAGATGCTCCGAAGTTACCCCAAGTCACTACTTCGTTTAACAGACCTCTATGTCACGGTCGAGCCATGTGTTATGTGTGCGTCAGCTTTGAGGCAGTATCACATACAGGCTGTTTATTTCGGCTGTGGCAACGAACGTTTTGGAGGCACAGGAAGCATCCTATCACTACACTCCGAGTTGGTCATTCTGTAAACCGTGAATAAACGGGAATGGCTGACTCGCATCTAGTTTCTCAATAGACCCACCTTATCCAGTGTACAGTGGATTGTTTAGTCAAGAGGCTGTAATGTTACTTCGGCGCTTCTATGTACAAGAAAATGAGAAAGGCAAGTGACTGTGTGTCCATATCGAAGGCTCAAAGTAATCACTGACGTTAGGCTAGCACCGAAACCTCGCCCCAAGAAAAACAGAGAGCTCAAAACAGGATTTGGCGATGACATTGAAAGCCGCAGCCATACGACCTAAGAAGCAAAACTATCCGCAAGGGCAACCTAAGTCATCAGAAGAGAAATGCCAGTGCTACTTCGAGATAAACTATTAGGCTTAGGAATGTCAAAGCCAAAAGGGAAGAAAGTAGCCCCCATATTCTTCATCTTTGCACATTGCGCCTGAGAATAAGTATACAAGAGTTCGCCTGTTATGATTCAACTTAACTATTTCCTAATCAAATGCTCACGCAGAGCTAGCCTTCGCTAAACGCTCAGCTTCAAGCTCCCGCTCGGCTTGCTGATAGTACTTGGCTGTGTCCACACCATGCTTCATGTAAGTTAGCACGTTAATCCAAGGCCGACATAAAAGGGGAAGAGCCCAACCTGATCGTGGTTTACGATGTTGAACCAGGGTAGAACATGGATGAATAACTCTGAATACCGCGAGTTCCTAGCCGCAACTCCTTGCAAATAAGTAGACACCTTCGAGGCGCCATATAAGGATTCACCCTTCTTGACCTTGTCAACCATTTCCCTGGTATCCATCTCAACTTCCCTCGAGTTTTCGGTGAAACCGTAAAAGCGATCTGATACCGACATTAGCCAATATACCGTTATTGAACGCGGAGGTTTGCATACTGCAAGATCTTTGGTAGAGTACATGTAGACCTCCAATAAGACCAATGGCTGTTGCTAGCCGCATCACAGGGGCAAAGCCTCCTCTACCAACATGAGACGGGCTGACTCTTTCCATAGCCCAGAATGCTAGTGGCGAGGCGGCAGCCGCCCCGCCGGCAATAGCATAATCAGAAGGTCTCGCATACCCAAAAACTCGTCTCAGGTGCCTAGAAGAAGTGAGCATTTGAAGATAACATTTCGATATTTTAGTGGACCATACGGATCGGAATCAATTAACTGCAATCAGTAGTCAGCAATCGTGTATTCACCTCAGGTCAAGGGAACTCTCGCACCGGGTAGTCAGTATTCGCCCGCTTTGGGGGAATGGGGACCGTCTTAGTGTCAGTGGCCATTGTGACCAAGTTGAGGCCAAAGCAGTGATCGTACTGTTAGAGGTGTCTTCCGGAGGGTGAACTCGGAGGACACTGGAGGTAGTGCCAAGAAGGAGACCTTCCTAATTTTAGATTAGTCATAATTGGTTGAATGACTAAGCTAAGGCAATCTGCAACCACCTACTACAGTGACTGGTATTTGAAATTTAGAACACACCTTAGGATGGGGCCGTGCGCCCGTACTACCGCCTACCCTTTTTACTATGATAAGCCCGACTGAGGCAACCGCGCGCGCGTTTCCGCCTGGCAGAATAGTCCTAGATTGGTAGGCGGTCCCTAAATTGGCCGCTAAACCTTAAGCGGGTGTTCCAAATTTCAATTGCCCCACTGTAGTAGTCAGTTCGGTCGCCACTAACTGCCGAATAAGCAGAGTTGATTACTACTTAACACCTGTGGAGTTTATGTCTTACAGAACCTTGGTAATACGTAACTATGAACGGGCCGGGTGACCATACATATGTATGGGAGGTATTAATCTTATCAGTAGGCAATTCACTCGAGCCTGAGACGCGTACCTTACCTTTATCTTGCAACATACAGCAATGGAAGCACATTCGGATATACGACAAGGCTCATCGCCCCAAAATGTTAACGACCTCTTTGACTATGACATTGGTCTGGATGAAATATTACAACACGTTCCGTCTTCGTCAAACACAAATGCACCTAGGCCCTCCACTGTACCAGACGCTTCCAGGTTAGGTCTCGGGCTTGATGAAGAGGTAAAGGTCGCCAGAAAGCGACAGCCTGTCGCTAAACTAGACGAGACTCGGTGAGTTAGACCACTTTGTCAAAGACGCAACCTAAAATAATCTAACTGTACTCCACTACAAGGCTATTGTCTCAAGCTGGGATTCCTCGATTACGCCGCACAGCCAAACAGAAATTGAGACTCAAGGGAAAGGGACATGAGGTCTGCTAGTTATCAACTACTCATGTTATACATTCAGCCGCTGATGCTATTGCTGCTAGTTTTCCGATGTGGCCCGTTTATTAAACTTCTACCAATTATGGCTTGATGACCTGTTCCCTCGCGCAAAGTTTGCTGATGGCCTAGCCATCATTGAAAAACTCGGTCACCACAAACGTCTACAGATTATGCGTAGGGAATGGATCGAAGAAGAAAAACCAAGCGCTCGGGTGGATGATACTACACAAGTTTCACTAGTTAATGAATCGGGTTTGCCTACGACAACAACTGAGGGTCATGATACAAACATATTTCCTGCAGACAGCGTTGGTTATGACAGAGAAGATCAGGCACAATCGACGGAACGAACAGCCGTTCGGGCTCAGAAACCGACCATGTCTGCCTATGATCATGCAATCAACCACGATGTCCCTGACAACGACGATGAATTAGAGACCCTTTTGAGAGAACAACAGAACGAAGATGCTACCACCAGAACCCTCTCGACTTTATTTGAACTAAATAATATCGACGGTGATGAACATGAGGCCATGGAAGAATTGAATATCCTGACAGCAATCTGAGCTAGGCTATCCTGCAACGAATAAAGAGCCAAAGCTACACAGAAACAAACCCAATAATATTAAATCTCGATTTATATTGTCTATTGGTCGCGAAGGAGCGTAGGGTACACCTAGTGCTACATAGGATAGACCGCAATTCTCAGCGTTACAGCTTACTATGTTTGCTTAATTCCTGCAATGGATAGAGTGAATTTGATTGCTATGCAAGACTTTGACAAGAGTAGAATGTTGCTTATTACGCAAGTTTATTAAGACGAAAAGAGAATACTAGGGAAAAATGGAAAAGGAGCGAGAACAGAAAGTCATACAATGTGCTCTCCAATCCTGGTGAAGGCATGAGGTGGAAACAGCAGTCAGCTATTTTACAAGCTCACTGGTTCTGTGAAGACTGAGAACTGGCCACCGGCGCCAGCCCAGTTTAGCTTTTTGCCACGAACCGCGGTGTTCTCAACAATGGTTGCGACCTCGATATCATCCGAAGTGCCTTGGCCTGTCTGGTAGGTAGCGGAGAAGCCCCAGGACCAGGGACGGCCATCGGCATCAATAGCAATTGAATGATCAGACCCAGCTGCCACGCTGCTTGCTTTGATTCCTGGAACAGGAGTAGGTTCAATCAAGATACGGGGGCGTCCGCGTTCATCCTTAATAACGGCTTCATCG
Source organism: Aspergillus alliaceus (assembly GCF_009176365.1). NCBI lineage: Eukaryota > Fungi > Ascomycota > Eurotiomycetes > Eurotiales > Aspergillaceae > Aspergillus > Aspergillus alliaceus. The sequence goes on from NW_022474720.1 coordinate 22,367, forward strand.
GACAGAGTATCAATTTTCAAGCCTGTTTGATAACCATCTAACCGACCCCATACAAGGCATTTCTCGCCGTCAGAAACCGCAATCGAATGGTGAGCACCCCCACAAACTTGAGAAATTTTCTTCCCTGACAACGATTCCACGAGAGTAGGGTGCACAATGGCAGCCTCATCTTCACCTGCACCAGCCGGAATGCCTGTTTCACCAAAACTATTCAAGCCCCACGCATAAACCTTTCCAGATTCGTGGACAGCAAAGGAATGAAAGGCGCCGCTACCAATATGGACAATGTTCTTAGGCAGACCAAACTCACGTGGTTGGAGGCCGTTTAACCTGTTCCGCTCAATAATGCGACGACCTAGTTGATTCTGCTGACCGGATCCCCACGAGAATACAGCGCCTTTATCATTCAAAGCAAGAACATGGTTATCACCGCAGACTAGATGCTTTATCTTCTTCAGTGAAGGGATCAAAATTGGGATCGGCTGAATTTTATGCGTCATATCGAATCCCAAAATGCCGTCGTTACTCTAAGTTCGCTGTCAGCGAGTCTCAAATCGAATGGGCAGAAGACTTACCCTGAATGTGCCCCAGCCGTATACCTGCCCATCATCCGTAAGTGCAAAACTCGAGCTATCCCCGGCAGCAACTTCAACAAAAACGGTTCTCTCGGGGAAACAATTGGAAGGAATAGCAATTGGTGTTGACTCGCGCGGATTGAGTGCCAATTCATCATCGGAATCGGAATCTGAGCCCGCGTCACTCTTATTCTCCTCAATCTCCTTGTAGCCTCCGTCCCATGTAGTATCCCTCCCGAGCGCGCCTTGGTCGTTCACACCCCAGGTAAGGATCCTGTTATCATGAGTAAGAGCAACACAGTGCATACCGCCCACAGCGACTTGCACTACTCCAACTTTATCTGCTGGCAGGTGTGGATTAAGACGCGGCCGCTTCACATCAACAGCAGTCTTTTCCGGTCCGAGACCGAGTTCGCCTGAGCTGCCTTCCCCACAGACGTAGACATTCAGTCGAGTCGTCGGTGCATGATTGATGACCACTTTGGGCTTTTGCTTTGTGACACGAGGTTCCACAACACGTGCTTTCTTTGTTTCGCGAACAGGTTCCTCAACAACTTCAGCTTTGCGTTTGGGGGGTGCAGTACGCGCAACTTTGCTGGTAGTCTTTGTGCGCACATCGCTGCCTTTGGTCTTGGCTGCGCTGGCTTTTGTGGTCCGTTCCTTGGCTGCGGCTTTTGTTACAGTAGTCTTCTTGGTGGTTGTGGTGCTTTTGGATGTACCCGAAGGCTTTTGGGAGGCCTTGGGGGCGCTCTTTTTAGGGGGCATCTTTCGGATGACGAGAAAAGAGGCAAAAGGGGGTGGGAAGGAGATTTTATGAAACACGAAAAGATATGGGGAAGGAGGTCAACAAATAAATGGGAAGGGGAGTGGGGTATACGCAAGAGCGAAGCCTCGAGGATAAGAGAAACGCGACGGGACCAGGACTAAATTTACTGTTGTTGTTTTTGTTATTTCAAGGGAAAAAATGCCGTCTATTTATGCGCTAAACCCGAGTCGTCGATATTCCGAGGCCATCTTACCTAGTCCTTTTTTAGGTCACCACACATCACTTTATCATTCAATTGTTTCTCGTGGTATCTAATGGTGGGTTGTCTCCTTGTAATCTATTTATCTGTTACTTGGGACATACTACTAGTAGGTGAATATATGCCATTGAGAGAGGAGTTTAAGCATGCTGTTCCATCATGATATAATCCTCATCGACACGTCTCCATTGACCTGATACATATTCTCCACATAATACTTCGTACGTCTCTTCTTTTCTCTCTTTTCTACTCTCGTCTCCTTTTAAAAAAGAAGCGAACGAAAGAAAACCTTCAAATTTTATTAATCATGCATAGTAGCCAGTGACTTATTCTCCGACAGGTCCTGGCCTCTTAGACAATAGGCATCCAATGGATGGTTATCATATATAAACTTACTCCCAATTACATTTACTCCTGACATTTTTAATCCAGCAGGTATCTTCTTGCACTTAAGAGGTGAATAATTGTTCTTGGGGAACTACTACATAATCTATGTTATGAAGGGACTTGATATATACAACGGACTAATTGTGAGCTTTCAACAATAGTTGGAACGCACATGGGTCATGAGACCTTAGACTAACTGGTCATTGGTATAGGTCATGACTGCTGTCAGAGGCAATCTGCTTTAGTTAGCACCATCTAGGTATGTACATGTACCCTAGACGCTCCCAGGGTAGTTGCCGTATCGTCTCCGAGGCAAATTTTTTCTTTGGATAAACCCAAAGGTGTCTGGCTCAAGACTCTGGGCTGTGAGCGTTGGACCCATCGGCCCGGACAGGGGTTACAGTACGAATTCTCCCACACATTATGACGTTTTGTCCCAGTGGCATCCATTTCACATCCCTCGGGTTCAGGACGGCATTGGGCTTTCCTTGTTCATCACGCTTTGAGTCTGGGCTTACTGGTACCCCGCCACTGCCCAGATAAGTTGGAGCGACGGTTACAATGATAGAGTCAATGAAATCCGTATACTCGGGGTTCAGCAGCTCGCTCAAAACAGTCCCACCGCCTTCAATCATGACACTTTTAACTCCTTCAGACGCCAGGGCACGTAGAATAGCTTCCCAGCGCAACCGCCAGTTGTGATTGTATTCCACAATCCGGAGAAAGTCTCCCCCGTACCCTTTCAGCATCATCAATTCCTGGGGGTTGATTTGGGCTCCTGGTGACACAATCACCCATGGTGCCTTACCCTTTCCTTCAACTGCTGTTCGCAGCATCCTGCATTCGGGATGGACGGGCCACCGCCCTGTCGGATCAATTATAACCGGCCGTGGTTGCCACATCCTTCCAAGGCCGCCGAAACCGCCTGCACCTTCTAATCGACAATTCAACCCTGGGTTATCCGCGAGTACAGTCCCGACCCCTATTAGGATAGCATCATGGCGTGACCTTAGGTAATGTGTCATTAGCTTTGCCTCCGGCCCAGATAGGACTGTCTGCATCCCCGGAAGCAGTGATATCTTGGAATCCATGGAGGATGCATACGACAAAGTGACGTGTGGAAACTGCCGCCTTTCGTCGTACCTTGGGAGATAAGGCTCGAGAAAATCCAGAGGGAAATGAGGAAACAACAGAGTATCTGGCGGTAGAGGAGAATCCTGGTGTGCCTTCGGCGGTGTCGGTTTAGCTGGGTTTTTGCTGTTACCATCAACAGCCCTCGCCCGCACGATACCATGTCCCTTCTGATATTCATACCCATCATGAGGCATGAGATTAACTTCTGGGTTCTGTATTCTCCATTTTGCGGAGACATTACGAACGTCCGTAACAGTGCAGAACTTCCCCCCTGCTTCGATAAGCTTTTGAGGTTCCTCCTGAAACTTTGTGTAGATAGACGAAGGCAAGTACCCCTTAATGGCCTCCTTCCGTGCAAACTCCATAAGCCCCGAATTTCGCTTCACTTTGTCGATATAATCAAGGTCATGCGAGTGCATAGAGCTACTCCCAGGTGTTCTTGCGATAGTCACCGTTGAATAAGCACCTTCAAAGCGGACAACCTTGATCTGAAAGTTGCAGATACCACCCTCACGTACCCTCTTTTTACGAGGGCGCTTACCCTCCGGTAGAGGTCGAGTCTCCGATGTACGATGCGTTGGGCGCCGTAGACGACACATATAGTAATCTGTAGTACAGTGTCCTTCTTTGCTAGAGTTAGATCTTTGTTTAACCCACACATTATCGATGTAGGGCCAGTATGTTTCGAATTCCTCGAGGCTAATCTCGATTGGGTCTTTGCATTCAAACATTACTTGTCGTATTCTTGCAAGGTTTGGTGGGTTGTTAATAAGATTGTAGCTAGTGGAAGTACTCGAATCCTCTGAGTTGGCAGTAATGGCACGGTTGTCTTTCTTACCCTGAGGTCCCGGACAATCATTGTCGTTTCCCTCAAATTCCTGGAGATTTAGAGTAACATGGGGCCTTGGGCTATTTTCGGATTCTAGTAAGTTCGTTCGCCTGTCAGAATCGTGTGCGGTGTGGTGATGATTGCTCCCCTCCATCGCTTTCTCTGGTACTGCCTCCAACATAGGTGTTACCAGTACCGTAGACCCATTATGCAAGGGAGTGTCAGGATCGTAGGATAATGGCTTCGCACTCGTGTTCAACATGTCTGAATGGTCATGGCCCATGTCGGGTGCCTAGACATCGATTTCTAGTCAAGACAGCTCTGAGATGCATGCATGTACAAGATCTCGGCTGGAGAGCCCCGCGTCCATTCACAATCCATTTAATTCATGATGGCATAGATACATGGACCGGTAATGGGGCTAGTGATCGATATATATATATAGATTTGGCACTTAATATATTAAGGTTGAAGACTCCCAACCTTCTCATGTTGAACGGTCAGATGCAGGTGTTCGTTCCCTATCCGCCGAGGGATAAATCCTTGGCGCAAACTTTACGCGGTGCGGAAAATGTCCGCCCACTCATCTTCTCACAATAAGACTTCAGCCGCAGCACACTACAATCAACTCTATATTTTGGTACTAATGAAAAGCTGTAACCTATTGGGCCATGGCCCACACGTAGAAAAATGGGTTGAAACCATCAAGCGTGATTATCGGCTACCTAATATGCCCCGATATCTGCGCCAGAACGAGCCAGCGTCTCATACACTCTGGGTGGCAACTTATACTTGACCATACCGGAAAAGATCATAAGATCTTTAGCCATGACCAGTAATTCATCAGCCAAACGCTGCCTAATTTCATTTTCATATGTCCCAGAGCTCAATCGTTCTCTCTCATGCCCAATGCATGTGATGCTCCACATTACGACATGTCCGATATTGCGAGATATCATTGTGGGGAATGATGAGAACGCTTGGGCTGCACTTCGGATATAGGGAACCGAGCCTTTAGCGCGGAGAGGGAGGATATTCAAGGCGTTGATAGCCTGTAACAATGGTTGTCAGAGACAGTTAAATATAGGACAAGGGGAGCCGACAAGATTATACTCACATCCAGAGCTGGAGTCCATTTTCCTGCTTCAACCTCGGCTTTGGCCTCCATCATCTGAAGTAACAAACCACATGTGTCGCGATTAACCGGGCGTATTCGCTGGTAGTACAGAGCATTCTTATTGTAAATGCTTATAATGTTTCTCGCCAGAGCTACCGGATCTTCCACCGCCGTCAAGCTGAGGCTACTACCAGATTCCCTAGGATCTTCATTTTCTGAAACTTGAACACCTTTTTGAAGTTTTGTCCGTGGCTGTAACGGCTGCAGCTTCAAGGTAGGGCCTCCCAGTTCAACAGCTACAGAATCAGACAGTGCTCTGTTAATAATATCAATCACGCGATCATAATCTTCAGCAAGATGGTACAAGAGGACTGCATCAGTGATCAACCCCTTGTCATCAGCCACGGCAGCTGCTTGTATAGTTATCGTTCTCAAGAACTCGTCCTGATCCACCAACTTGATCAAGTTAATTCGCTGTTCAATGAGCCCTTTGATTCTAGTTCCGTCAGATCGTACGTCGCCCAGCAACTTGGCAAACTCCCGAGTCTCTAGGATATATTCGCGCAATGCTTCATGACACACAGAGGCTTGCGATTTGCCCAAGGCGCCTGGAAGGTCAGCGTTGAGGCAAAGCAAGGAAAAGTAATCAATTGCTGCCTCAACAAGCCCAGTGCGGAACTCCCTTGTGTAATGTATGATGAGATATCCAAAATTTATCTGCGGATACTGCTTCACCGTGAAGGATACTGCTTCTGTTAGTAAATCAATCCAACAAAGAATTAAGAGGAAGAGCGAGAGAAAAGGACGCCGGGCCCAATAGTACTTACGGATGTCTTCGCCCGAAGTGTAGAAGTCAGATACGCGCAGAAGGCCATAGTAGGCTAATGCGATAGCGAAGTGCACGGCGCTGACGGGAGCGTAAGACCCAAGGTAAGAGACAGCTTGTTCGAACATCCCTCCCAAGACTTGTAGTAGGAAGAAAGTTCCATAACCGCCAGGTCCCTCTTGGCCCTTCCCAAAGACTCGCTGCCCAATCTCTGCAATGTCAGTCTGGATGTCCTCAAGCCCAAAAACATCCCCTGCAACCTCTTCAGCACGGTCATCTTCTCTAGCTAGGCTGAATTGCAACCACATCCAGTCTTCAACGCTTTGGTTTACTCCCTCCAAGCGTCTGCGACTAAGGTCACAGCGTCCGATTATCTTGTAACAAGCCATTCGATAAGGGTCGACAGTATTGTCAGGGGCGTTGCGTGATCGCTGCTGGTATTCGCCGTTAATCTTGTGCTGCAGGTCCCTTGGTAACCGTCTGTCTTGTGCATAAGTCGTCATATAGGTCACGAATTTATGATCTAATGAGCGGAATCCAGGATCTTGGCTAACATATTCCGCTGCCTCAGTAATGAAGCCACACCGGAGGAGATAAAAAATGAGGATCCAGCAGTAATCCTGGCCAACCATTTGCAGCTCTGTCCCGTCGGGAGCGAGGTCTTTCCTTGCCGCCCTAAGTCGAATATAAGCGCGAACTTTATTGATCACGGTCGGTATGCCACCCAGCTGCGCCTCTCGAGGATTTTTGGCGATCACGCTTTCAACTTCGTCATAGAACAGATTCTCGAGAAACGTCCTAGACCCCTCAACAACTCGCCTCCTCAGGTTTACAGCTCGTCGTGAATTCGGCGCTTCCTCTAAATAATCTTCAAAGAATTGCCGTTCTTTCAACGCTCCAGGATCTGACGTATTTATGGCATTTGGGGTTTCTTTGACAATGCTTATCAGCGCATGGTAAGCGTCGAAGAGTTGTCGGGGAACCTTAGTGCCATTAGCTGACTAGGATATGTATTTCAATTTATACAACTTACATCGCCACTGATATGGCTTTCAACATTGGAAAATTCGTGAAGAATAGGGAAAGTGCGTGCTTGAAGTCGAGCAGAGTTCAGCAATTGAACCTTGTCCGCATACCGACCCATCTTTTCCCGTAGAAAATGAAGATCCGAAGATTGGGTACTGGAGGAATCGCTTCGTTCAGTTGGGTCTTCGAAGAGTTTGTGGCTCACCGTTCCAGCGCCGGGTACACCGATTACTGATTTTTCCAGACCGGAGCGCCCAAAGACACTTCTATGGGACACGCCCGGGCCAGTATGATGACTGGGAGTTGCACCAAATTGCTTCGATTGTTTTGTGGAACGCCCGAATGATCCTCTCCCATCACTAATAGCGTCATCTTTCTGTGCCAGACCGAAGTGCTGAAAGATTCTCTGACGTTGTTCCTCCCAATTTAGGTCGAGTCTTGTCTCCAAAAATACGTCGAAGTCTCTATGAATACGAGTCAGGCTTTCAGCGATCATTGCCTGGCGACCACGTTGTTGTATGTTTCGCAAAAACTTTTGATTGTCAGGGTCAAAGGTCTCCTCTTCTTTTGGAGGACCTGATACCGAGGCTTGAGGATCTAAAGCTTTGAGATGCCGCAAAGCATGTCCTGGCGAAACACCCGATGCAGCAAGAAGATAGTGGCTGTTGGGGCGGGAAAAAAGTCAGTAAGAGCGTAACCCTATGAGGAAAGCATCCAGCATGAGAATATTACGCACGCTTTGCTAGTTAATACACGTTGGGAATCTTTCGTCGCCCCGTTGCCAAGCTCCCTTGCTTTCCTTCGGATATCATCGAGACCCAATTGAAGACTAGGTAGCTCTTCGTAATTGTTGCTTCCTCCTGTTGCAGAAAGTGGTCTCTTTTTACCACGCTCCAATAAGCTGTTAAAGAACGCAGGCTGTGTCGATTGATTAGAGGGCTGAGAAGGTTGAGTTGCACCAGTCTGCGTCTGATTTTGTCCAAAATTCGAAGATGGAATGAACTGTTGCTGGGCTTGCGGCTGTGCGCTGAATATTGATCCGGCCGGAAGTCCCTGCGTGGCGGAAGTAGTTCCAAAACCATTTGTTGGATTATTTGTCGGAAGAAGGTTCGATGGTTGCGTGGCAGCTCCAATGGTCCCCCCTCCGAATAAGGAGTTTGAATTTGCGGAAGCCATTGGGCAACAGCCTACTTATTCCTTAGACACGAAGAAAGCGAAGAAAGACCCTCCTATAGTCCCTATAGCTTAGGTCACCGTAGGTAACTCCTATTCTAGTGATCAGTGAGTAAGTCGGTATTTAGAAAACATTGTGACTGAATGCCAGTACTCACAATTTATAGTAAAAGGTAGGCAATCATAAACAAGTGGTAGGGTTTTCACTTTCTCCGCAATCGATATTTAGGAAACAGCTTTGTTGCGGCCTCCATTTCCAAAATCAGCTATGTCGGAACTTCTATTTCACCGAATGCGCGGGATCCACAGAATCTGCCTTAGGCTCATTAAAGAATTAAAGGGAAGTAAAAAAAGCCCTTCGGCCATCGTAGTCCTTCGAATAACACAATCTAAGCTTGATTAAGAAATTATAGTACACTGCTCACTTTTCTTTTGTTCCTATATGCTATTACAATATCATACTGGCTCCAGCAATGCCTGTATTCCAAAGCAAAACATTTCGTCGTGCAACAACAGCTTCGTCTTCTCTTGGAGAACGGATCGGCGAGGCCTATCGTGCTAGATTACCCAAGCATCCGTTTATTCTCTTTGGACTTCCATTTGTAATGATCATAGTCGCCGGATCATTTGCTTTGACCCCTGCTGCTGCTTTGAGATATGAACGATACGATCGCAAGGTGCAGCAATTAAGTCAAGAGGAAGCAATGAATTTAGGTCTGAGAGGATCAGACGGAGAAGAGGGGATTAAAAGGAATCCCCGGAGGAGAATCATTGGAGATGAAAGGGAGGAGTACTACGTAAGTTAGGCCTATTGGATTGGTAAACGACTCATAGGCTATGGCGTTAATGAATCTCTACAGAGGCTTATGGCCAAGGATTTGGACAACTGGGAGCAAAAACGAGTACAAAGATTTAAGGGCGAACCCGATGGGAAATTGTGAATCTACTTGCCCAAGCAGTGGAACTCTTTTATATATTTTTATTTGCCGGCATTTCTTCGTTTTGCGATAGCATTCGCGACTACTGTTTCTTTCTTTCCCAAGAGTCCTACCTACAGTGTGTCGTCTTTTTTACCCTTGTTCTCTCTCCAATATACATGTTGGTAAATTTTTGGTTAACTATTTACCATACAATATTTAAAAAGGATCACAGTAGCCAGAGTACTAATCACAACGTAAATAAAACCAAGAGGGTATTACCACATAGGTTAAACTAAAATTTATATCGATTTCTATAAACTAGCAGAGATCTAGGTAAGTGGGAACTTGATCACTACCTAACTCAATAAGCTTATTTTACCTACTATCTACCTTTCAAAGACATACAGGGTTGTGAGAAAGAAAAGACGTGCAAAAAGCATGATACCTTCGTGGAACCAATTCTGGTTGAACGTTCGATATCTAAGTCACTATGAATTGCCACCGCCTTTTTTTTTACCTCCTTTGACGATCCAGACCTCCTAGAGTTCTGCACACTTTCGCCGCTTCCCGACCCTCTTTCTCTCCACCAGATAACGTCATACCCAGAGAACGACTTTAGTTCCTCCATTTTCCTCACATTCATTCGCCCTACCTGAAATTTCTCGCTTATTGACCCCGTTTCCCCCCTTCGTGCTCTATGATGGCAGTGGATCAGTGATTGGTATCTGTCTCCCCCTCCTTTCCCCCACTTTTTCTTCTTGGGTCTTCGATTGGCTCAGGAACTCTGGCGGAAAGTTGAGAGTGCGATCATTTTAAGACCCCTTATGTGAGACGACCGCCGCTGTGGCCAGAACTTCATCCCCCTCCAATACCCAATTTTCTTCGCCTTATCTTTAAGGATCCTGTCAGACCCGGATTATTTTCTTTATCCCATAAGCATCGAATGCCCTTCTAAGTACTGAAGGTTTCCACCACTCTTGATCTGATTTTCTGCGAAACCGTCCAGCATATTCTACGCCGTTCTCACCATCAAATCTCCTTGCTGGACCTCCTTGAGGCTATCAAACCTTGTGCATAGACTCTTTACGCCGTTCAGTTCGCTTTTTCGCCGTCAGGCATCAACAACACTTGACTACGGGTGGTTAAATGTGATAGCGGTCGGATTACTGCGGTGCATCGGTTTCAGACTGGTCAGTCGTCTGGAGAAGTCCCAGGAAAGTGCTCGGCTGCCGGATATCCCCTTTTGGAATCTCTGAACAGCCTCGAGATGGCAAGCAGGCTTTTCAACTAACTGAAGTACCCGGGCGTATTCAAACGGAAAGCAAGGGTAAAAGCGTCGTATATTGTGAAGGAAACTATGTCTGCTATGACAGGTCCTAGATCACCTACCTCTCCGTGGCCCCAGGAGCCACCAAACCTACAACTTGCAAGCCATCCTGCTTCGGCAACTCTCTTCTCGTTGCGTGATTCTCATCAGTCTCCACTCAACTCCAGCCTTAGCCCTCTCAATACGGTCCCAGAGCGTTCGGGCCCTAACTACTTCTCTATTAGTCTAGAGAAGCCTAGCAATACCAAAAAGGCCGGAGAAATTCTTTCATATGCTGAATCTTCAGTTCCCAGCCCGAAACAACAATTGTTGCCCATGAAGACACTGCTCGATGATTACACAGGATCTGGTTCAGCCGTTGACGAACGCCGGGCGTCCGCAATTTATAAACTCTCTTTAAACCGCGGTCTGCCAAAAAGGGATATGGTTTCTGATCGGTCTGGTCCTAGTCCTTCATCTATAAATGAAGCCTCTGGGAATAGCCGTACGATTGTAGTTTTGCGTTGTGCCGAGCTACTCGAGTCATCGCCAAATGATGTTATGCTGTTGGATGTGCGGCCGTATGCGCACTTTGCAAAAGGAAGTATCAAAGGATCGTTGAACCTTTGTATACCAACAACTCTATTGAAGCGTCCTTCATTTGATACACAGAAGTTGGCGAACACTTTTACAAACGAGATCGACAAGTTGAACTTTGCGAGATGGAGACATTGCCGTTATATCATTGTCTATGATGCAGGTACTTCCGACATGAAAGACGCGGGGGCTCTAGCCAACGTACTGAAGAAGTTCATAGCCGAGGGATGGGATGGCGAGGCACTGATTCTTCAAGGTGGCTTCAGCTCTTTTTCGAACCGATTTCCTTCCCTCGTCCAACGGCAGCCTCCGCCTGTAAGATCGTCAAAAAAGCCAACTTCAATGCACATCGACCTGCCATCCGCTGCTCCGATTGCTGGAGGCTGTGCTTTGCCTGATACTTCGCAGCCTACGATTCCATTCTTTGGGAACATCCGGCAGCACATGGATCTCCTCGGTGGTGTCGGGCAGATTCCGCTCCAGTTACCCAAGAATTTGACAGAGTCAACGCGACAGTCACTGCCCTCTTGGCTGCGTAAAGCGACGGATTTTGCAGACCAAGGTCGTGACGTTTCAGAGAAATTCCTAGATCTTGAGAAGAAGGAACTAGAACGCATGAAACAAGCTTTGACTTATGATAAATCGTCCGGCAATTCAATTGGGGATTTTCCAGAGAAATACCGTGTTGCAGGCATCGAAAAGGGCACCAAAAATAGATATAACGACATTTATCCATTCGATCATTCCAGAGTAAAGTTGCAGGATGTGCCACCCGGTGGCTGTGATTACGTGAACGCAAATTACATGAAAGCAGAGCATAGCAATAAATGCTACATAGCTACCCAGGCTCCTGTGCCTGATACGTTCAATGTGAGTTACATCGACTTCCCAGCATCCAGTCTTCAAGTCTTCATATAAAGCTTGTCCTCTTATAACTGGTTTGGCTCACAACTTTCTAGGATTTCTGGCGTGTGATTTGGGAACAAGATGTCAGGCTCGTCGTTTCTCTAACTGCAGAGGTTGAAAGAGGCCAAATAAAATGCCACCCATATTGGGAGTCTGGAAAGTATGGGCCAATTCAGGTCAACAACTTCTCCCAGAAACAAATCTATATGGATTCACTGGATTCGCAGCATGTTGTCTCTAACCCCACTGGTCCTCCGTTTGAATCAAGCGGAGATTCCGGCAAGCCATACATTATAGTGCGACACTTTGCTTTATCGCATTCCGCTTTCCCATTCCAACCACTGCGTGAAGTTACGCAGTTGCAATATCCATATTGGCCAGACTTTGGCACCACCTCACAGCCGGCTCATCTCCTGAGGTTGATTGAACAGTGTGATAAAGTCAGAAGTGCGACTCCCAGTCGTGACGTAGGGGCAACCGAACAGCGGCCAGTTTTGGTCCACTGCAGTGCGGGATGTGGCCGTACAGGGACCTTCTGTACCGTTGATAGCGTGCTGGACATGCTAAAGCGGGGACCGGCAGACTTTACAACACGTCTGCAGAACTCCGAACCGGTTGGAACTTCTTACCGCGATTGCATACTCGATGAAAACCTGGATCTCATTGCAAAAACCGTAGCTGACTTCCGTACGCAAAGACCTAGTATGGTCCAAAATCTTAGTCAGTTTGTCCTGTGTTACGAGAGCGTTCTGGAGTGGTTTGTTTCTCGGACGGAGGATGAACGCTTGGGGCAGTTATAAAGCTGGTCGCTAGACTCGAAGTCGAATAGAGCCTTGGCTTGTCGGCACGGTTCTGTCATTTTTGCCTTTTTCTTGAGCATATATACTTGTCTACTCCCTCTTGATATATGGTGTGTATACTTAGACGCATTTCCTGGTGTTTAGTGGAGCATTTCGCCTCGACTTGCTCTTTTATCCTTCTCGACAGAATCTCTAGTCTATCATAGCATTGAGCATTTATTGAATACGTTAAAGGAGTAGCCACTTGTTTGTGTCTTTTTGTGCCTAGTGATTATATGATCTCGAATCACGAATCTACGTGGCTAGTTGCTCTGTAATTCTTTGCCCTCTGCCTGACGGGCTGAGATCCCAGTACATCAACCCTCGGTCTGTGACAGCTAACAGTTCGTCTTCCGCATCAGTGAACTTTAGTTTGAAGCAGACAGCATCTAGTGGGAGGACGATTGGACGCAGTTCAGTCATACCCGAACCTGAGGACTGCAGTAGGGGCGGATAATAGCCGTTTGCATTTTGCTCGATGAGTGCACTTGGCTGCAATGCCCAAATATACAAGACATTCCAATTAGCGACAGCGATCCGTGTTCCACGCTTCGAAGCAGCAACCTTGCAGCCAAGGGAATTTGTCGAATCCTGGAAACCCCAAAGTCGTGCAACTACCGTCCAGTCAGGAAATCGCCGCCCGCGCTCAAGGTTCAAGGCATGTCCGCAACGCTCAGATGAGCAGACCGCTTCGGATTTCAGCAAACAGGCGATGGTCCAGTCCTCTGTTCGATGAGTGGCTATTCCGAAGGCAAGGTATTTCCAGTGACACCTGGAATGACCGTTCTCTTCCACTCGCGTTTCATGGGTCCCATAAAAGGGAATTGCGATTGAGAAGAGAAGACTCAGAGAACCTGAGAATTGTACTAGGGATGAGTTTTCATATAGTGGAGGCTGGACTGGAAAAGAAGTCATATTTATCCTTTGGAATGACCCGTAAATGGGTTGAGCTCGGTGGTAATAGAGTAATTGGGTTGATCTATCGTTAAATGCGAGGTCTGCGATAGGTCCTCTCTCATTATTGAAACGGGACCCGGCCAGTCTTGCACGAAGATACACATCATCGCCCGGAAGCGGTCCAGCCCGATCTACAAGGACACAAGAATCGTAGTTGAAGTCTGAGCTTGGTCAGCAGCTATCTCTCCTAATATAAATTAATAGGAACAGAGTTGGGCAACGAACCGACCACATTTGACGGACTGTGGCTGCTAGATGCGTTTTGTGCATTGTAAAGAACCACCTCGTAGGCTCCGCCAGAATTATGCCAGGAAATTGCAAAAGTATCTCGATGGGCAGCGGCAAGAGCCAAAGGTACATACTCAGCATGGTCCGGAAACGTACAAATGCGAACAGGGTCATGGCGAGATCCGAGGGAATAACGAACGAGATAGATCTGCCCTCTAGCACGTGATTGTAATGCCTGCTTGATAAAAGGATGCTCCGAGTCCAGACTACCCTGCTCGACCGCAGGCGTGAAGCGTTGGAGGACATAGAGGCCATCGTCTGCACCAAAGGCTGTTTTCAAAACCTCGACTACTCCTGACTGGAGCCAGGGTGGTTTCAAGCAAGCTTTAAGCCGAAGTTGTCCATTTTCAAAGCAGAAAAGCTGAACGTCCTCCTGGCCCTTGAGGACAAGTGCAAGGCTTTGGTGATCAGAGGGGGCCAGCGATGACGCTTTAACATCTAGGGCTGATGTCCCGAAATTGAAGTGAGTGCAATTTGCAGTGAACTGCGCACCGTACAGTTGCTGGGATGCGCGTCTCTGAAGCACCTGGAACAATTGCTTTGAATCGAAACATAGAAGACCCTCGTTCAGCCCAGGGGTTCGATGCAGGTGGTACAAGACAAGCTCCCGACATTCGGAAGCAATGGCATAGAGTGTGCGACAAGAAAAAGCTGCCTGCAAGAAGGCCGGCGTTGTAGAATGTTGGAGAATGACCTGTATTAGTTCTGTGGGCAGATTTAGGAGCATTGCACCGATTTCAAGGACTCGTTTTATCAGGCCCCAGGTAGCTGATTCGTTTGAAGCTTGCTAGTAGAAATCGGAACATATGAAAGCTTGATTATCAAGGGATGTAGGTCTCTTACGTCTTCCAGTGAAAGCAGACTAATATATCTAAGACGTTACCAAAAATGAGTTTCCTTGTGGGGAAGGGTTATGTTGTGGAAATGTAGTGTACCAGGTAGGTGATAAAGTAGACCTGGTCTATCTGGATCTAGTGCGGGATCCGTTTGAAAGCCCATCAGACAATTCAGGTAGACGCCGAACAGCACGTATGGTTGCCTGATCTTTCTTTCTTGACTTTATTTTCCCTTTTTCCCTTTTTCCCTTTTTTCTTTTTTATGTTTTTTGATGTACCTATGCATACATCCTCATGCAATAATTTTTATGTACATTACATTACATACTATTAGTTATTTCCACCGTCCTTCTCGTAGAAACCTCAACTTTAGAATGAGCTTACAGAAGGCTACTCGGAAGTGCCACACTTCGTAGTGTATTCTCTATATACTCCGAAAGTTAATGTTACTAGATAGTATAGTATGAAAGTAACTGTGATGTTTCAGCATTCCACCCTCTACAGTCCTCGTGAAAGGTTATGCCATCTCTAAGCAAAGTGAACAATCATCGGGGTTGTGAGAATATATATCCTCGACTCAGTTAGGTTAGAAAGAAAATTCCATAAGATGTGCTTCCATGAGCTGAAGGAAACATACAAATACTGTAGATGCACTTATGTGTTTTATTCGGATATCTAATCACCCACACAAATTAAATACTAAGATGATATCTACGCGCAACTAGGACTAATATTGCTGCAGACCAGAGAAAACGCCCTTTTTCAGGTGGGTCTTAATGGTACCCATTCAGATGAACATCACCAGTGCAAAAATTTCTACCTCTAGGATGCAGGAATATTCCCCTTTTCCTTTGTTACCCCTTCCTTTGCTATCCTCCCTAGTACCGGAGATTTATTAAAGACTGCCTAGGGAGCACAACTCCATCTCGGGCCAGGTCATGAAAATGCGGACGCCCTCTAGATAGGTTCAAATACCGAGTCACGATTGATTTGTAGCGGCCATTGAGCTCTTTCCTCAGTACGGTTGTTAGATGTTACATGCAATGGTGTCGTTCTCTGACAATTCTGGCCTAACCCTCCCCTCTCCCCCCTCTCTCTTGGCGGATGCTTCTTAGGATGATTATAAATTAACAATGAGAGAGGCGGGCAAGGATTTATTCTTCCCCGCTACCAGACATAGCCAGAAATGTGATTATGAGGAAAACCCACCAATATCTGATAAACGCCAGACATGTCAGTTAATCCCACGTTGAAGGAACAGAAAGAGATAGACACCAAAGCGCTTACTTTTGGAAGAATGTCTTCTCGACGATTTCTTCGGGTTTGATGCCATCTGGACCAACCGCAACGGGGCGATTGAGATGTGGTCGAGGCCCCGCTTCGACATGGACAAGCTTTACGTTGGGGCTAGTTGAAGTTGATGCAGTGGCAGACTCGAGTAATGATGATGATGTTGACGATGTTAAGGCGGCGTGATATACTTTATTGGAAGAATCGAGATAAAGCTGGAGTATTGGCTTTGGCCCATCACTTTTTGCGATGACAGTCCAGGACGTGAGAGTCCCTGTCCATTGCTTTGGGTCTATCCCATTGGAGGTATACAGGCCGATACGCACTGGGCTTCGCGAATCATTTTGTACTGTAGTTGGAGGCGAATAAGAGGCCACATTGACCTCTAAAGAGCTTGGGTCGTAGGAGATGCGGGCGAAAATTGAGGGTTCGGCGGATGTTATCGGCCAGTAGAGAATGTCTGTAGAGATCGGTTGGGAAGCGGGTGGAGTAGTAGCCTGGGTGTAGGTGACGGCAGAAAGTATCGGGATAATAATTGAAAGTGGGCGCATGGTGAAGGGGTAGATGGTTGCACAGTAGAAGTACAGACAATAGTTATGCCATTGGGGAAGAAGGGAGTTGAATGGGAGATCTTGTGATGAATATATATTTATTTCAATACAATACAAATAATACCTATAAAGAACAACTTAACCCTCTCACTCCCCCCCAACGTGCGGAGTATGTACTGTACTGTACTGTGTGTATTATATATGTCTCGATACCCAAAGATGTATTTACCTGGTAGGTAGGGCCTGGTAGGCACGCCGTTACTCTTCCACAGATCCAATGCAATGGAGACTCAGTTATATACTAATGCACCTACAGTATGTACAAAGTACATAGGTATGGTCTACTCAGTAGTATTTCCACCCATAACACGAATACCTGTGCGTTTTACAATTGACCGTAGAGTAAGATTCGAAAATATGTAGTCCTGCTGTTAGGTCTTGCATCTATATAGTATATACTATTACATTCGTCTCCAATTTGCGTAGCTGCTATATAAAGCAAATTGATGTATATCCTAGGTACCAGGTGTGGTTCGGGATTAGTAGTAGTTAGTTACTTAGTACGGAGTAGTATTAGGTTAGGTACCTACCTAGTCACTGCGTCCTAAGTAGCGTGGAACTTCCGTCTGGAAACCCAACAATGTCGTACCAGACCGAGTCCCAAACTTGATTGGCCCCCCACAAAAGCCCTGGTAAAATCCCCCACACTGGATGGATGTTATGGCTGTCTCTCCACTACTACTATTATGGACCTTCTCTTCCCATCCACTTATCCTCCCCCACCAAAAAAGAAAGCCAAAGAAGAAAGACCTTTTTCCTTCTTCTTTTTTTTATCCTCTCTAGTTTCACGCTCACGTCTCATATTTTAGCCCGGATTGGTCTATCAGTGTTTCTCCTTAACTCCACCTAGTACATACGACCGGTAAGCTGTTCAGGCACCCAGTGGTTCATTGTCACTCGTCTGGTGAGCTGGACAATCATTTGCCATCTTTTGCATTAGCCCTATCTAACATTCTTAGCCAAGATCTCTTTCTTTTTGACCATCGGTTCAAACCATTTGCTTCTCCCCCAATGGCATCGATAGCCCCTTCTTTGCCCTACCGTCGACCATCGCGACAGGGTTCCAGACAGGCATCGAGAGATAGCCGGGATGACTTTCACTTCCACGTAGACCATTACATTGGCATTGATGTTGGTACTGGCAGTGCCCGTGCTTGCATTATCGATAGTAAAGGAGATATTGTTGGATTGGCATCGGAGAACATTGGCCTCTGGCAGCCACAACAGGGTTACTATGTAAGGTCTACTTTTCATCTCTTTACCATGCCTTTACTACCCGTGTCGGCTTATCGGCTGATGGTCGTTGATAGGAACAATCTACAAATGATATATGGAGGTGTATATGTGTGGCCGTCCAGCGTGCCATTAGCCAGCACAACATCGATCCAGAGACCGTACGAGGGATTGGCTTTGATGCAACATGCTCCCTAGCAGTGTTCTCTAATGTTACGGACGAACCTGTATCTGTGACAGGACCGGATTTTGATTCGGATCGTAATGTGATCCTTTGGCTGGATCATCGTCCGGTAGAGGAGACGGAAAAGGTGAATGCTACCAATCATAACCTTCTCCGCTATGTCGGCGGGAAGATGTCCATTGAAATGGAGATTCCCAAGGTTCTGTGGCTGAAAAATCACATGCCTAAGAAACTGTTCGACCAGTGCAAGTTTTATGATCTGGCAGATGCACTGACGCACATCGCAACTGGCAATGAGAAGAGAAGCTACTGCAGCGTTGTTTGTAAACAGGGATATGTTCCTGTCGGAGTGGATGGGAGTGTCAAAGGCTGGCAGGAAGATTTCTTGGCTGAAATTGGCCTTGGGGACCTCACTCGGGAAAACTTTAAGCGTATGGGAGGTGTTGACGGGGTGGTGAGCCTTTTTCTTTGTTTCGCGTTTTCCACAATCTTATGAACGTTGACCGCTGACTGCCTTAGACTGGCGATTACCTAAGTGCAGGCGAACTGGTTGGAACCCTTTGCGAAAAGGCAGCCTCCGAATTGGGCTTACCCTCCGGAATTGCCATTGGCAGTGGGGTCATCGATGCCTATGCAGGCTGGATTGGTACTGTTGGTGCCAAAGTTGATCTCGGGTCCGAGCAGCTGAGCTCAGACGTTGCCAAAAATGATAAGACGCAAGCCTTTTCACGTCTGGCAGCTGTCGCGGGTACCTCAACCTGCCATCTTGCCATGTCCCCGAACCCTGTGTTTGTCCCTGGGGTCTGGGGACCGTATCGTGATACCATTCAACCGGGGTATTGGATGTCCGAAGGAGGACAGTCTGCGACGGGGGAGCTGCTCAAATACGTGATTGAGACCCACCCGGCGTTTAACCAGGCGGTGTCGATCGCTGAATCGTATAATGCCAATATTTACGAATATCTGAACGAGCATTTGAAAGAAATCGCCCACGAACAGAAAGCCCCGAGTGTGGCTTATCTGGCACGCCATTTCTTCTTTTACGGCGATCTGTGGGGTAATCGGTCGCCGATTGCAGACTCGGGAATGACAGGCTCCGTGGTTGGCCTTACAAGTAACAAATCTGTGGATGGGCTCGCCATTTATTACTACGCAACACTTGAATTCATTGCTCTTCAGACACGGCACATCGTCGAGACTATGAATGAGGCTGGCCATAGCATTACCTCCATCTTCATGTCCGGATCTCAATGTCAGAATGAGATCTTAGTCAAGCTCATCGCTTCAGCATGTGGTATGCCTGTCCTCATCCCCCGGTACATCCACGCTGCCGTCTGTCATGGTGCAGCCATGCTAGGTGCTAAGGCTGCCAGTGCTGATGCTGAAGGCAAAACGGAGGATTTGTGGGAGATCATGGATCGGATGAGTAAACCAGGGAAGAAGATCGTCCCGACAGATAATGCAACCGAGAAGGCTTTACTTGATGTCAAGTACAAAGTCTTCCTAGAGCAGTGTTACAAGCAACAGGAGTACCGAGGTCTTGTTGACAACGCTGTGAGCTCATGGAAGTCACCTTGAAGCTAACCACAGTTCTTCGGCCACTTTATCGTATTGCATTACTTTTTGGCTTTTCGATAGCGACTATTAGATTCAGCTCCTACCTTGAGAAACGGACTGCAATCTATCTAATTGGATATAGTGCAATGTGGATTTAAATGAATTTGGACAAGGTATTGTTATGGTGTTAGGGTTTTCCGGGGTACAGTTCAAATAGAGCGGGTGCGATAATGTGTTTTCAGGTATTTCGACATGTAGCTGATTGTTGATCTGATGTGATTGACTTGAAGTCATTTGGGTCCTTGCGATGGTTGATATAAACGCAGGACATATCCCATGTAAAAGGAAATACTGTACAAAGTTTCACGCGCCAAATATAAATAAAGTGGATATGTGCAGCGCCCACCGTGCAAAGGGGCACAATCTATCTAGTTCGTGAATCAACAATTAATAGGCGGCGCCACTCCTCGACCTACCGACAGTGTGGAATGTTCGAGGGTTGCCAAGCGCCAATGTGTCGAGGCGATCGACACCCATGGTGTCCATGTTGCTGTAGCCAGACAAGTAGAAACCAATCACAACAACAAGGTACGTGAGGACGAGGATAGACCCCTTGAAGTAGTTGCTCTTCCCTTCTCCGTAGACGTATGATAGGAGGAAAACGCAGAGGATTACCGAAACCATGTCCCATTGGGGGAAGATAAGGCTAAAAACAAATAAGGTTTTTCCCATCAGTATTTCTCGTTTCATCGAGTCCTAGGGTCATTTTAAACATACTTGAATGTGTGGGTCAGGAGTTCTGTGGGATCAATCAACCGTTCGTAGATAGCACTGAATAAAACTAGGGCTGGAATCTGCAAAAGGCAAACCTGCAGGGCGTATGCAGAACCGATTTCCATGGACAAGGCTATGTTACCATTCATGGCGAAGGAGATAGCATTCTGCAGTACTGGGTGTGAGTGATATTCGGTAATAGTTTAGGGGCTGTCCAGTGATGAGACATACCAAGAACTCAGTCGTGTTAGGGACTAAGGCAAAGAGTGTGATCCCAAGGAACTTTTCGTCAATGTCAACACTTTCCAGCACCACATCTACTGTGTTCACCAGAATTTCAGCAATGATTGCATAGAATATAGTAGCTCCTAAAAGGATGATTGAGCTCCTGGCTTTGCTCCAGTTGGGGGCATCGTGTCCGCCACTAATTTGGCCGTGCTCGAGTCCAGTGTCATCATTTTCATCGCCTATCGCTTTGGCTGGGTCTATGAACCCTTTGTTACTAGGCCGTGATGGGGTCCGCTGGACAGATAACTTCCGGGCTCTAGCTGCATCGCGGGTAGCAATAGCCGCTGCTGTTGCTGCAACTTCTGTTACCTGGCGCACCAAATTCTCATTCTCTTCACTAGACAGGCCCCCGAAGTGGCCAAACCCTGAGCGACCCTCATCACTATCTCCATGTGGAGGAACAATGTACGGTGTGTTCTTGTCACGCGCTGAACTGGACTCCGGTTGGTCTGTACCAGATTCGGTTGAAATATCAGACAAGCCAATGTGCTTTAGGGACTGCCCTAAAATACGTTTGTACAATTGTGAATCTCGGACGGAGCCCTTTGGACCAGGGTCGGCGTTTCCCCTAATAGTCGCCGATGGCCCACTAGGGAATAGGAGGTGCCTCGGCTCATAAATATTGTGCTCCTGAACTGCTGCCGCGGCTTTCTTCTCTTCGATTTCTGTAGCCCATATGAGGGCAGCATGAGTTCTAAGCGTAAACCATAAACCAATGATGTAGGAGAGAAACAAAAATAGAGCCGCAAACCACGAATAAGGTTGGACAGCCTTTCGGAAGAAGCTATCGTTGACAGCTGGGACTTGAGAGAAGTAACAGCGGCGGCAGTCACTACCACCCGCATCTATAGTGTTGGAGCAGGCACGGCAGTTTAACTCATGCTAGACGGTAGGTGAGGAATAGAACCTGAATTAACAACTTGGGGGGAAACTTACGCTGCCATAAATTTGATAGAATAGCGTGGGTCCGAAGGCGGCAATCACAGCGAACATTAGCATCGTAGATGTGACGCCGGCTGATTTAACATTGAACCGCTGTGTTTTGCGCTTTATAGCGCCAAAACACATGGATAACCCAGGAAGGAACAGAATTCCTGCGAAGATACTACCAATGATACTACCTTCAACAAGCCGGCCTTTACCCTCAGTTAAAGCAACACAGTATAGGTAGACTTCCACCACAGTGGAGAAGAAAGCATTAACAGCAGCACCCATACCCATTGATGATTGTGCAGAGATGGATGCAACGGCCTGTCCAATGAAATAAGCAAGGGGTATGATGGAAACAAGCGCCAAGGTAAAAATCAAGCCTGGATGAGTCAAGGAACTCTGAACGCCCAGAGTTTTATCCAAAAGGAAGTAGTCAAAAATCACGAATAATACAACACCGAGGAGGTTGATCAAGAAAATGTTTGTGCCGCCAACCGTGTATTTCCAGTATCGTAATCCGGCGGCACGATAGGTGCATAAAAGAATAGATGAAGAGGAGGTTGGGCTCAGCCGTGTATATGAGGTATCGGAATGGTAGGATAAAGCGAGAGGATGGCGACGAAGATGGTCAAACAGGATAATGGTCACGCGCCCCATTGGAATCCAGAAGACGAGCAGCCAGCAGAGCAGAGATACCAAGAGCATCAAAGGCCCTACAAGGAAATAGAAGAAGACAAAGAATACGACACGTCCTAGGGTCCACTCGCCACGGCCAAACAAACGCCGTTTATGGTGACCCAGAGGACTGTCGCGTGAACTACCTCTTTGTGTCCGTCCCAGCAGACTATCTTGTTCACTGGCCGAATCGATGCTATTTCTTCTTCTCCCCACAAGAGACCGGCCGCGGCGAGGGCCGAAGAACAGCCTTCCATGCTCTAGGTCACCGTTCTGCCATTGTTCATATTCACTAATGCTGCGGCCTTCACCTTCGTCTTCCTCTGCATAGTTTTCATCGGTGTCAAGGCGGACAAACGATCCGAACGGGTATATTAAGTACCACGAGAGGCCGGAAAAGACCTTCCCATATTCCACAGCACTTGGAGAATACGCGAAGATGAAACAGGCGATTGATCCAATAAGCGCAGCTAGAGCGAGCCACCAACCGAAGAATACTGTCCACAGCAAGTTTGTCAGGAACAGCATAGTACCCACTCGACCGCCAGGCGATGAATGAATGTCACCTTCGGCAGTTTTCTCAACTGAACGACTCTTCTTGTATAATGCAGGTTTCCATAGCCTTATTCCAAAGGGATGTGTTTCATTGATAGCTTGTTGTCGGTCCTTCAAAGTAAAACTTTCCGCATCACTCATGTCCTCGTCGTTACTGTTGCCATTTTGGCTCCCGCTTTCGGAGCGCTGGGCAGAGATGCTATTTCCTGCGCCTTCCAAGCTAGACTCAGGTAGAACAGTATTTTCGTCCTCATTGTTCTCAGGGTCTGCTCGTGTGAGTGGACTGATACGAGCATTGATTCTTCGCCTTATGCTCGAGCTTTGCCTTTGTAAGGGACGTATTCTTGGTGAATGCTGAGGGTTTGTGGTGTGTTGCATAGCGATGTCTTCCTCAACTTCTTGGACATCATCGTCGGTGGAGAACTCTTGACCCTTATGGGGTATCGCTCGCTTGGAGGACATGCGACGTGTCACAGATGGCTTCCTTGGTTTATCCGATTGCATAGTTGCCGTTGATGGTGATTGGGATGGGGGTATGCGGCTCGAGCTCTCCGCCTGACTTTCATCCGTGCGTGATTCAAAGCATGCCCTCTCTGAAGGCTCTAATGCACCTACAAGAGACTTGTAAGTGATCTACATCAGTAATCCATCTGACCAATGTATGGACACACCATAGGTTCTTCTTTGTTGGCCCATAACCCTTGACTGGCGAACAGTTCCAGACGGCATATGATCATTGCTCACATTCGACGTCAACCGCGAAGGGGTATCGGATTGCGAGGAACAAGGAGGGTTACTGTCTCCTTGACCGCTAGACATGATGACGTTTTCTATTGTTTTGTTCCTTAATTTTAGAGGACCTAACAAGACTTTCCACAGTAATAAAAGTAATAAATAAGAGGCCGGGGAAAGGTCAAACGGAGTGGTGGGAATAAAGCCTGTTGTTAGAAGGGAGAAAAGAAAACAGGTCACGAAACACGTCGGTGAAAGAGACGAGGACGAGAGAAAGCTTAGAAGAAAAGAAAGAAGGTGGCCGATTTACATATTGCAATCAGCACTGAAAATTTTTTTTGGAGGCAGGCCACCACGGATGGAGCACGAGGATAAATGGACGACGGGGGGAGGGACGAAGAGGAAACTCCCCAAGCTCTATGAAGCTAGTCTCGATCATGAGATAAGACGAGAATCTCATCCCCGCAAGTCAGCTGAGACTTCAAAATAGAGGTCTAAGGCCTCGTTCAAATAATGAGGGAGTAAGAGGATTGTCTCTCTTGATCAATCAATGTTAAGATGATGTGCTTTAGACAGCCCAAGTAGTACTGTACCTATCTATACCTTGATTCTTACAAAACGTACCACTCTGTAACTAAGGCAAGAATGGAATGATCGATGGTCCAACCATAGATACTTACCCAGGACCCACAGACACCAATCAAAGCAACGTATATCCTCTAGCCACAGGTAGTTATAGTTATTTGGTTATTACTGAGGCACATCCAGAATTAATAACGTATTTCCCGGGTCATCCGGCCACCCGGCCGCCCTTCTAAAATTGAAGCCATACAAAACACCATATAATTGCATTTCTATAGAATAATGAGTAGTTCTATCGATTTGGGCAGGTTGTAATCTTATGGCCCTGTACATTGCAACCAGAACACCTTGGTGGGCGCGTCTAGGAGCTGATTCAGCAGGTAAAGCCCCATCTGCCTGTATGGCTTCATCTGCATTTTTCTGCTTTCTATAAGCGCCCTTGTTTTCTGAACTGATATACCGGATTCTATTTGAAGCTGCTTTTTAGAGCGCTTTTGCTTTTTAAGCTGCTTTTCATGAGCAGCCTGGTATTTCTTAATTTAATGCTTTAAAATAGTTACCTCAGCGCCTGTTCAGCATCTTTTAAAATCCGATTTAAATTCAATTTAATAGGTGAATCAGGACTTCTATATCAATTTCTTAACAGCTTTTTAAATATAGATTCCAATTTATGTAGCTATTTCATAGTATAAGATATTTTAGGCGCTGAGCTGTAGGCTGACCATAGGGATGGGACGGGACGGGAATTTCCCACCCCGTCCCATTTTCCCTCTTGGCATCCCGTTTCCCATCCCATCCCATCCCATCCCGGAATCCTTGGGATTATCCCGTCCCAACGGTCAGCCTACTGAGCTGCCTTAACTGCTTAGTCTGCTGCCTGGAGGTGTGGGGATTTTAAGCTGCACAGTAATTTAAGCAAGAACCTGCTCAGGATTAAAAGAAACTAATCCAGTTACTTAATAAGCGCTATAGATATTGCTGCTAGTGAAGGCCTGTATATAGGCCTTGGAATAGGCTAATAAAAAATTATCTTTATTAATATAATTAATTCCACTGTGCATTTTAGATGTAACTGATTTTCAGTACACTTTTTTAGAGGTGAAAAACGGGTAATATCAAGCGATTGAAGCTTATGTGAAGTGTGAGCAGGCATGTAGATTGGTATAATATCATTCTCTGAGCCAAATCTGATTAAATTGAGGCATAAGATAACTATTATGGCTATTAAGAATAAGTAGGCGATATTATCTTATAGATCTGTCTGTAGACTGTAGTAGCAGGTACTAAAATGGTTCTATAATCAGTATAGGCTAAATTTATTGCTTGTCTAACTATTAGAACTTATTTCAATTTTTCAATT
Source organism: Aspergillus alliaceus (assembly GCF_009176365.1). Lineage (NCBI taxonomy): Eukaryota > Fungi > Ascomycota > Eurotiomycetes > Eurotiales > Aspergillaceae > Aspergillus > Aspergillus alliaceus. The sequence goes on from NW_022474720.1 coordinate 47,879, forward strand.
AGATAAGATATCTTGATTCTTATACTAGGCCGCTATGTTAATTGCAGCTCGGAGAGGCGCAGGTAATAGGGGAATAGCGTGCTACGATGCCGCAGGTGGCAGGAGCAGAGGACTAGGTTTCCATTGAACAATCTACTACCATGTACAGAGGTCGATCACTGGTTTCTGAAGCTATTGGGGTGCGGTAAGGATTTTACCGCAGGGGGGGGAGCACGTGACCACACGTGCTACTATATCAGGCGCTGTAAGGTGCGCCTAACACTCTATATGCACTTTGCCTTTAAAAACAATATAGGGAGATAGAGCCTATTTATTAGAACTTATATATTCTATAGAGATAATCCATTCCCGGTTCACTGGCTATATAAAAAAAAGATTTTCCTTGCGTATCGGATCTAGTAAGTTAGTAACTATCTTAGTAGTAGCTACTAGATCTTTTGTAAATCCTATTTTATTAAAATTATAGATATTATTTGATGTAATACAGTTATACTGCTGAATAACCTTGTTTACCTGCTGGAACCAGGTACACGGAATCTTAGGATCTTCAGCTTTAGTATGCTGATAGTTATATCTGTGTATAAGGCGCGTTTTCAGCTCAGGCCTGGGCCTAATAAATATTGAAACCCAGTTTTTGCTTATAGAAATAGAACTAATAGTAGGATTATGTTTAGCAAGCAGAAGATTGGTTATTTCTTGTATATAAGCAGGCCAAGCACTTGCTTTACATTAATCTAGCGATATAGTTTACTGTATAAGCGATTCTTCTTCAGAGATAGTTAATTTATAATTCTCTGAGCGCACTTGAGGCTTAAAAAATACTTCCTTTTAAGCGATCAGTTATATAGAACAAGACACATTATAAACTTTTAGCCTTCTGAATACTGTCGAGTTGTTCATTTTTAATAGCTGATATAGTCAGCAGGATCCTGCCTTCTTGTTCCGCTAGAGATTTTGATGATTTAGGCATTTTTTGGTGGTATGACTGGTTCTTGAATTGCTTTCAAATTTGAGGCGCGTACAAAACGCGTAGGGTGGCCGGATAACCCGGGAAATACGTTAGTTACCGAGTACTAATACCTTACTAGTACTAGGTAGTATGACCCAGGTTTATAGCCTTAGGCATTAAACAGTGGCTGACGGATGACCAGTGGCTAGTACCTCAAGTTGGCTGCTGATATCAGCGAAGTACTACTTCCCACCACACCACCTCACCGTTCTCTTCATCCCTCCGCATAACCATCCAGCGTACTTTTCAATCTTTTCTCTCGTGGCTCATTTCCTATATGTTCTGTGCACTCCTCACTACGCCAATAAAAAGATTTGATACTTAATTTCTAGAGCGTTCAGCTTTGTGGAACGAGGCTCGTACCATACCAGAGAGGCTTCATTCTTCGATCTTCACTATGGCACTCGATAATTACTATCGTAATAAAATCGAGAGCATGAAGCTCGAGATCATTCAAGGCCAAGCAGTCTTACGGAGACTGGAAGCACAACGCAATGATTATAACTCGAGGGTGCGGTTACTCCGAGAGGAGTTGGGTCTACTTCAACAGCCTGGCTCTTACGTCGGTGAGGTGGTGAAGGTGATGAGCACCAAAAAGGTGCTCGTCAAAGTACATCCAGAAGGGAAATATGGTGAGATTAGGAACCTCCGATCTTTACTTCGAAACTTGTCATCGGTAGCTAACTCTGGCGGATGTCTAGTGGTGGATATCGCAGATGGTGTCGACATCAGCAAACTGACCGTAGGAAAACGAGTTGCCCTGCTTTCTGACTCTTACAAACTGGAGAAGATGCTTCCTTCGTCTGTTGATCCACTTGTATCTCTTATGATGGTCGAGAAGGTTCCCGATAGCACGTACGACATGATTGGTGGCCTTGATCAGCAAATCAAAGAAATCAAGGAGGTAATTGAACTTGGCCTGAAACACCCGGAGCTGTTTGAATCCCTTGGTATCGCGCAACCTAAAGGTGTCCTTCTGTACGGGCCACCGGGAACTGGCAAGACCCTGCTTGCTCGAGCAGTTGCTCACCATACAGATTGCCGATTCATCAGGGTCAGCGGGTCGGAATTAGTGCAGAAATACATTGGCGAAGGTAGCCGTATGGTGCGCGAACTGTTCGTCATGGCTCGAGAGCACGCTCCGAGCATCATATTCATGGACGAGATTGACAGTATTGGGTCCAGTCGCATAGACTCAGCAGGCTCTGGTGATTCAGAGGTGCAGCGTACGATGTTGGAGTTACTCAACCAGCTGGACGGTTTTGAGCCTACGAAGAATATCAAGATAATCATGGCCACAAACAGACTAGATATTTTGGATCCGGCCCTATTACGTCCGGGACGAATTGATAGGAAGATTGAATTCCCTCCACCATCGTAAGGATCATTCCCTTCTTTTGTCTGCTTTTGGCTGAGCGACTGGTCGTCCGTGTGCGTGTGCAAATTGCTAATCGTCTTTTCCTATCGTGAACAGGGTCGAAGCTCGCGCCGATATTTTGCGAATCCACTCACGCTCAATGAATCTTACGCGCGGTATCAACCTAACAAAGATTGCGGAAAAGATGAATGGATGTTCTGGAGCGGAGTTGAAGGGTGTGTGCACTGAGGCGGGCATGTACGCTCTTCGGGAGCGGCGGGTGCATGTTACGCAAGAAGACTTTGATCTGGCTACGGCCAAGATTCTGAATAAGCACGATGACAAGGAGGTTGCTGTTTCCAAGCTCTTCAAGTAAACATGACGTGACTGGAGGATGGATATGGCTTGAAATGGACCTCAGTCTCCCACACTAGTCGTTAGCATGTAACACTATTTATTAACTGCTACTATCCCTTCTATCCTGGTTCTATTATATACCATCAACCTACTAAAATCAACCCAGCTACTACTTTGGATGTTGGAAAGGGGAAAGGAGCTTCATTAATATCCCCGGCTGTTGGCCGCTCTATGTAATTTCCTGGGCTCTTACATAGCTGAGCCCTTCTCAGTACTAGCAATTGCCGGATGAGTTTGCAATATGGAATGAGGAACCTCCCTACATTGCTAAAGATCCATATGGGAACCCGCCTCTTTGGCAGTAGCAATGACAATACGAAAGCACCCTAGATTAAGACACGGTGGGCGTATAAACAACCTCTCGTCATCACCTAGTCTTTGTCAAGAAGCCCTTATAGCCTCCTTTGCTCGGTTGGGCAGTAAAGAAGCTACTATTTAGACAGCTGGCACATGGAGAGAGTTTGAACCTGGAAGCTTTCATGGACTTGCTTTCTGATTGTTTAATATTCGATACTAGGCCTCTTGCCTACATGCCTATACTTACGTGCCTCATAAAAAGTGGTCACTCGGACTAATCTTGGCGGGCATGGGAGACTTGGCACAACGACGATGGTAGTCGTATATTAGAAAAGCTCACCTAGGGAGGCAGACCGTAAATCATATTAAGGTAGGGGATCTGCAAGGAATATCACCTACGACATCCTTTCTTCTTCCTTAGAACCCTAGTTAGAGTTTTCAATACAAAGTTGTATCCATAGTAGGTTCACTATTCTCACTATTCAAGTTTGCTTGATAGGTATAGCCTTGGCAGTATGTATAGTACAGTAGATATCATTTGTGCTTATGCCATCGTCATACGCTATGTGTAATACAACGTTAATATGATTGAGTTTTAATTGAAAAGAGAAAGAAAATATAATTTTACACTTGAATAATATACATACATACATAGAGGTACGTATATGTCTGAGTGGTTGTTAAATTAAGGTAGTTAGTATGTAATACTAGACAGATAGTACTAAGTAGTACGGAGTATATAGTAGATAAATAAAGCCAAGAAAATGAAAAAGAACAAAACGAAAAAAAAAACACAAAGAAAAGGATGAGGTTGACGTGTCGGGAGGCGCGGCAGAAAGGAAGAAGTATGATGTCCGCGTGACTCCCCCAAGTAGATCAATTACTCTGTAAGGTCCGGATCAACCGATTATTCTTTTACAGTACTCTCCGTGTTCCATTCAAGGGTCTCGGCTCAAGTGGGGCAGCTTAGATCTGATGACCTTCTGTGGGGACTCCCGTCGAGAAGAAAGGTCTTTTCCTGTACCATATCCTTCAAAGATAGTTAGTTACCCGACATCTGTGAGGACTCAAGCCGTACGTGTATATCTCATCTACCAATCAAGGGTACATACTACAGCATTACCAGATTCAATGGTATTATCGAAATCCCCTTACAGAGAGGGAGGCCAGGTCGGCGCCTGGGGGCAGACGTCTTTCCGGAGCACTATTTTGCCGCTTGATTAAATCGGTGTAGTGTAGTTGGGGGCACGGCGTACCTACCTCAGCTTCTGTCCTATCTATATTGTACACTAGTAATACTAGTAGTATCTTGTCCCCTGCCCTGGAGCCGACTGCAGTGTTATTGGATGAACTCATCTCTTCCTCTTTACGAATTTATCGATTCCCCACCCCTGCCTGTTATATTAGCTGATCAGTAGTAACTGGACTGACAAGTCTACCTATCCCAAGGGGAATCAGTTGAAAACGATCATCATACAACATTCAACTCCAGTCATTCGTTAAAGGGGAGAATCTTCTTGACTCATATACCCTCAACTTTTTGCTTTCACTCCGCTCTATCCCTCTTTCTACTACCAGGCATACAATAGCAACTCCATCGACAGGGGTTAAGATTGTTCTATTTGGCTTCTAGAATCCTATCATCCTGTTCGGCTTCCCCCCCCCCGATGCTCGGACTTGCTTTTTTAGTGATTTCTGTCCCCATTCCACCTGTTTAGCGTTTCTACTTTTGAGAGGATCTGTTTACGCCGTACTTTGGTGTAGTTTAATTCCTCATTCAACCCACCTATTTATCCGGCTTACCCTTTCAGTCACCCGTCGTATCGTTACACGCTGTCTTATTGAATGACTTAGATATTTAAGAATTTCTGCCAGCCATCTCTCCCGCACCATCTCCCCTTGTTTATCTTATTCTCAGTCTCTTCCCCTGGTCCTTTGATCCTCTACTCCTGTCTTGAATCATGGCCCAAGGAGAGTTATGGTCGACTCTAATCACTGCAATCGACCCTGGTAATATCAGAGCTATGCCGGCTGTCCTTCAGTCAACGATCGATCTCTTAGAGACGGAGCTGGCCAAGGCCAGAGCTGCTCTTAAAGAGATCCAACCTGATACCGCACCCATATTGATACCGGGAGACGAACTTGCGGTCGGAGCGATTACAGCCTATCGTCAAAATCTCATTACCCGGGCTTCGGATTTTTACTATGGTTCCCGCCGGCTGTCTCCAAAGGAAGTGGGCCTAGTTCCTATCATTCAAGAGGTTCAGGCAGGGGAAAATGATAGTGAGGAGTTGGAGACAAAGGTTGAAAGTATTACTACTCTGATCCCGCCTAAAAAGGCTTCCCTTGTGGACATTCTCTCAAATAGTTTGATTCTCGATCACATGGCTCCATACCTCTCGGCCCCATCACTGCTTGCCCTTGCCTCAACATCGCGCTTTGTTCGAACCGTGATCATGGAAACGCCGTATATTTTCCGGTATCTTGACTTGACTCAATTCCATGGAGCCTGGCCTCTCAGGCATGCACCGGGAGCCTTGGAGGCTCAAATTGACAGTAGTGAACGCTTGGAGGAGCCCCGAACGGAGGATGAATACTATTCGGCTCCTCTTAAAAGAATCTTCACTAGCCTGGACCAGGGCTCTATCCTTCAAGATGTACGAACTTTGATCTTGGATGGTCTTCCTGTTCCCGCAGATCTAGTTGCAGAACTTATAGACCAGTTCAATATCAACATACTGTCTATAAGAGAGTGTCGCCAGTTAAATGAGCGCAAACTAATGCAAGTACTTCAGCATGCTGTTCGGCCTTCACGTCCCAAAGGAACTCCTCGAGTGAAAGGCATATATTATTTCACCCCGGTGAGCCAGCCCAGAACTATAAGGTACCGTGACTGGTGGAGTTCCAGGTGTGCCCACCCGTCCTTCAACAATGCTCTAGTGACGGAAAAGGAGTTACCCCCCTCTGTTGACGCTCATGATAGCCTACTGCATCGTCAAAATGCGTGGTACCGCCCGTCTGGGAAACTTATCCCTCGGTCGATCGAGGAAGGCTGGGCCGAGACGATCCAGAAATGTGAGGGTATCATCTCTTTTGACGCAGTCTTGTGCCGCGGACCCCGGCATAATGTTAATCTCCACACACTGTCGGGCCATTACCAAAATAGGCGTCAGCCTGAAGGCCAACTTCTCGGGCCAGCAATTGCTACAGTCGCTTTAGGCCCTAGTGGGTGCGATGGCTGCCATACTTCGCCAGAAGGCCCGGCAGTTTGGGGTCAATCTCCCAATGAGCAGTTTCCTCTGCTTACACCACCCCCTTTACATTCATCATGTATAGCGGCGGCGAAACGCCCAGAGCTTATACCCAATGTGCACCCTATCCTGGTGGCCCGCTGCGCGGAGTGCCTGAATGATCGCTGGTGCCATCGGTGCAACAAATGGTTCTGCGCGAATTGCCTGCCGAGCCCTGAACGGGAGAGAACTAACCTGTCACCGCATCAAACTGCCGTCAGAGGTCCACGCAACAACCAGGATATTGGTTCCTCACACGCGCGAAGGGTATGCCCCTCATTCAGTACTTAATTCTGTCGAAATGAGAACCCACAGTTGACTTGAATGTTGCAGAGACTTGGACATGGGGTGAGCAGAGACTGCTGGGAGTGTGGCCCGACAGTAAGTGTCTTATGTAGATACCAAATTATTTCTATCTCGTGTCAATCTAATGAGCTATTCAGTGCGCTTCCTGCAAAACCGAGTGCCAAAGGACATGCCAGAATTGCCGAGGAGAGTACTGTGTTGATCATAATGAAGGTTGCTCTCCGACGATGGTATGCTGTCAAGCCCACCTGGTATGATGTAGAGCCATAAGGACTAACGCATGTCAATCCAGTGTGACTGGTGTAATACTAGTGCGCGCCATCGGTTGAGGTAGCTCTATTAGAGCTATAGAGAACCAAATGGACTCTTAGACTTTGCTCAGGATTCTTGCTTTATGACTATTCATGACTTTTACCATACGTTAAGAGCCCCGTTTTCCTTCCAATCCTAATAATCTTCTTTTCTTTTCTTTCTTTCTTTTTGACAATGTCATCCTTTCTCGACCTGAAATAGCGAGCTTGCTTCAATGCCACATTGCCACTCACCCAATACGTTTAACCAGTACAAATAAAAGTATGAGGAGCGAAAAGCGTTGATGTTGGTAAACAAGGGGGAGCTACTAAAGACAGTACCAGTACTAATCCTTGAGCCTCTACCTTTAACTGGATAAATGCAAAAGAAAGGAAGAAAAAGATAAAGAAAGAAAAGGACCACAAGGGGGAGGGACGCCGAGAAAAGATGTCCATAACTAGTGAGTAGTTAATTGTGTAGATGACAAATGCTGAGGGGCGGTGAGGAGCAATTTCGAGAATCAGCGTGGTGCTTCTATTTCCATTAATCAGAAAGTTTGTCTATACTGTTAGTTACTCTGGACTACCGCTACCAAGAGTCCCTCGCCTATCTAAGATGTTCCTCAACATCCCGCCTCTCTTACCTCATAGATTTTGCTATAGTTTTCTCCAGAGCCATGTCTCGGGAGTCGGATTCCTTGCGTTGGTCGTCGTCGTTCACGGTCGCTGCTCTTCAACATACGCCTAAGTTGCCCGGAGATAAAATCACTTTGCCGCAGTCCGCCCTTGAGCAGCTCCTCGCAGCTGCCCCGCTTCAGGAAGTATCTCCGCAGGGCCCTTCTCGCTCACATACTGCAACCTTTGATCCATTTAATCCAAGAACCTTTGCAGCTGAGTCTCGGGCACGCGAACAAGCTCTAGAGCGTCAACACAAGCTACCCTATCCTCTAACCTTCCGCATCGTCAATCCCCAGAATGGCCGTGCAGTATACGCCGGGATCCGAGAATTTTCCGCCGAAGAGAGCGAAGTTGGTCTTAGTCCTTTCTTGAGAAAGGCTTTGGGGATCGAAGACAACCAATCATCACCGCAGACAAGTAGTTATTCGGAGTTTCCAGGGCCCTCAGCAACAGTAAGTGGTGCTGCGGCACCGCAGTCCGCTGTTTTAGCCCCGAACCCAGCTCCTACAGTCTCCGTCCATGCGAGACAGTTGCCCAAAGGAACCTATGTTCGCCTTCGTCCTCTCGAGGCCGGTTATGATCCGGAGGATTGGAAGGCTCTGCTTGAACGATATTTGCGAGATAACTTTACCACATTAACTACCGGAGAGGTCTTACTAGTGTCAGGGGGGGAACACGAGTCATTTAGCTTCTTGATGGATAAAGTAGAGCCGGAAGGTGACGGCATCTGTATTATTGATACAGACTTGGAGGTTGACATTGTGGCATTGACTGAAGAGCAAGCAAGAGAGACGTTACGAAGGCGGCTGGACAAGACATCCCGTGCCCCTGGAACCAAAGGAGGCTCGTCAATTGGCGGAGTGCTTAACTTTGGAGACAAAGTAAATGGCCAGGTAGTCCCAGGAGAGTATGTCGACTACGAACTTCGCAAGTGGGATCACGGAGCTCCTATCTCCATTACACTCGAAAGTAGACGTGATGCGGACGTCTGCCTTTTCGTTAGTCCCCTCACCGCACGTCAGAGAAGTCGGCCTAGAGAAGATCAGCATGTCTTGGGCGACCTTTCTACCCGCTCATTAAAGCAAATCTGCCTTGGATCCACAAATGTAGAGCTAGACGAAGCAGAGGCTCTCTATATATCGGTTCATTCATTTGTCGACCTTGAAGCCTACGAAGAGTGTCCACACAGCCAACAGCTACCACTGCAATACAGCCTGCATATTGCGGATAATCAACCGGATGCTCACGATGGAGCCTCGGAGGAATCACTGGCGTCTGGAGGCCCGGGTGATGTGCGGTGTGGTAACTGCCAACAGTGGGTGCCTCAGCGAACGCTCGTGCTACACGAGAACTTCTGCCTTCGGAACAATGTACTTTGCCCTCAGTGCCACAATATATTTCAAATACGGTCATTAGAATGGCAGAACCATTGGCATTGCTCTCATGACTCATCTTATGGAAATGATGTTTCAAGTAAACGCAAGCATGACAGTATCTTCCATGGCCAATGCTCATGCCGCGCCTGTGGGATCGAGATGGAGGGCCTCCCGCGACTCGCTCATCACCGAGTGACCGACTGTCCAGGAAAGCAGATCCTATGCCAATTTTGCCATCTTGTAGTTCCACAGAAAGGCGAGGCAGATCCCGACATGCATGATCCAGACGTCTTGGTCTCTGGGCTCACTCCGCATGAACTGGTTGATGGTAGCAGGACGACGGAATGCCATTTGTGTAACAAGATCGTTCGACTGCGCGACATGAAGACTCACCTGCGCCATCACGACCTGGATCGCTTGTCCCGACCTATACCCCGTATCTGCCTGAATAGAAACTGTGGTCGTACGCTTGATGGACGCAGCGTACAAAGTGCGGCCATGCCAAGTGCCCACACCCTCGGTCTCTGTAGTATCTGCTTCGGGCCACTATACGTGGATACATACGATCCAGAATGGAAAGCACTCCGCCGTCGCATCGAACGTCGATATGTCTCACAAATGATGAAAGGGTGTGGGAAGCCCTGGTGTCAAAATGAGTATTGCAAGAATGGCAGGCAGGCGAGACAACCTTCTTCGATGCCCGAAAATAATACTCCGCTCAGTTCTATGAGTGTAGCAAACATTATAGCCACAGTCCGACCCCTGATTGATGCTATCTGTCTGCAGAGTGGTATTTCAAACATAGCTCCCTTCTACTTTTGCACCGACCAAATGAGCCAACAGCGGCGCATGCTCGCGGATATGCTGGCAGCTGAAGGTAAGATGGCTGGTGGCAAGGATTATGATCTACCATGGTGTGTTGCATCCGTTGAAGCTAGTGGAGGAGACCTTGGCAAGGCACGGGAATGGTTAGATAATTGGGCGCCTAGGAAAGGCGAGAGAGCCAATAACCTGTGATGGTACCTGAATTAATAGATGATCACTAGTATTCTAATGCTGGAGCTTTGCAGACATCGGTTCCGAAGGAAAATCTAATCTCTACGTCATTCGTGCTCAGCCCGAGGCAGAATGTAAAGATTGCGATCCCTATTATCTGTACCTACTGTAGCAAGGATCCGTTTTCATTGGTTAGTTTTCATGGCCATCTCTTTAACAACTGTTCGGTTGACTACTCGCTGCCAGACTGACAGGATTCCTGTAGTCAAGAAAATAGAGGCCGTTAATTCATGACATTCATACGTGTTAATATAATGAGACAAAGATCCTATGTTATCTATCCGATATCGGGGCCCTATGACACGGGGTATTCTCTCAAGATAGACAAAGATTTTGGATTTGTGGAGACCATTAGTATCAAGCTGCACCTGTCTTTGCAGCTAAGGTCCCACTGCCGCGAGAAGAGAAGATCCCCATGATTCCAAAAACAACATAAAACAGCGCCAATGGATACGCTACCAGGCCTCTCATCCCCCGCATCCGCGCAACAGCACAGAACATTCCCGAGGAGCTGTATGTACACCACCCTACGGCAGCTGTGGTCAACAGGTAACCAAACATAGTGTCCATAGGGATCATTATCCCAACGAGGCTAGTGAGCACAAGCGGCAGGAAGCAATACCCTAGTACACTGGCGGAGCGAGGGAACGTCAGGGTTGCCGAGAAATGGCCAGCGGCCGAGGACTCGGAATACGAGGGTTTGTGATGAGGATCGTAGTTTGCCGGGTCGGTAGCATTGGGCGCGTGAGTGGTATCAAGGGCCGGAGACATAAGGCTAAGAATCAAATGTAAAGCAACAGTTCCGAAAACTGCGACCCCGTAGATATAGCCGTAAAAGACTTTACCGGAGAAGAGGAGGAATGTTCCGTAGAGGACGATGTAAAGAAGTGCTCCATAGAGATCGCTGTCATCCATGAGATGTTGATCGATCCGGGCAAAAGGATTGAGCACGGTTAATGTCTACAAGATGTAAGCTGCTTCAGTTCAATGCCTAGATATTGAAGCATCGGAAGGGGAACACACCTTAGTCCTGATATGTTCGAAATTTACCCCCAACTCCTCCAGCAATGGTGGCTCCCCCTCATATCCCTCTGTGCCAAATGCAGCAAGCCATCCTGTCCTCAAACCGCCCTGTTCGCCCATTCTCCCACTAACACCAGCAGCTGGAGATCCAAAGCCGCCATATCCACTACCTACTCCAACAGGATACGCCTGGACCGCCGGGTTGGGACCTGCACTAAATCCACCATAGGAGGCTTGAGAGGGGGTAGTATGCCCGGACACGGACCCGTACGAAGAAGGATAGAACTGAAGGTTCTGTGCAGAAGCCTGGGATCCGTAGGGTTGCTGTTGCGGGTAATACTGGGCCATTGCGGCCGAGCAATGCAAGCAGAAGTCGTTTGGATTAAGGGGTTTTAGAAGAGCGTACAAAAGTGACGGGCGTCAGCGTAATATTTGCGGTATCAATATATTCAGACAACGACGAAGCAACATGGAGTAGAAAGCTGTAGGGTGATGAGACAAAAGAGGTGAAGTTGACAGTTGTCGGTAGTGCCAAGAGCCGCAAGGGAAATTTACCGAATTGAGTTTAGATTATTCATACCAAACACAGTGATTACAATCAATAATACCACAGTTCAGACTTTCTATACTCCGTATTAATTGCCTCAAGACTCAAGATTTTCTACAAGAAGTTAATGCCAATCCCGAGCTGCAAGCCTTTTCGACCTTCTTCGCCCTTCCTCAGCACCAGCGGTAAAGAAAAGTTTAACTCAAACCTGGCTGCTGGATGAGCGTAGACGAGTCCAACTCCTGCTGAGAGACTAGGCATTCCATTACCGAGCTCGGAAAGTGTAGAAACCATAGCATCTTTCACTTCTGAGCCAGTAGTTGGCGAGCTCTTCTGTGCGGTGCGGAGAGGTAACAACCGGCCACCATTCACAAACGCCTGCAGTCGCAAGGGCCGCTCCGCACCAACCCGGGGGAGTGGAAGAAGCAAGTTTGCACTTCCAGCAGCATACACATCGCCTCCCACGGCATCAGGCCCATCGTGAGGTCCAAGGCCGCAGAGGCGAAAACCACGAACATCTGTGGGGCCGCCAAGAAGGAAGCGGTCACTAGTTCGAGAAAGTTGGGGTCTGCCATCGACATCCAATCCAAGAGGATAGAGCAGACCAGCACGAAATCCGGTGGTGAAGCTGATACCACTATCGCCTTTGATACCAAGCACTGGGATTGAAATTGCGCTTTGTGCTTCAATTTCGGATTTCCAGAACGACACATCTCCCTTTAGCGGGCCCCAACCGGCTAGTTCATTAAAAGCTTTAGCATAGTAGCCACGAGATGGAAGAAGTGGGTTGTTCCTGCGGTCTTTTGACCAGGAATGAAAGAAGCTACTCTTCACACTATCCCCTGCGTCTGCTCGGATTGTTGGAGATGCATTCTCTGCCAAACCGGTCGTCTGTCGCCAAAAGCCATTGTACCCAATTTCATGGTTATGACCGGATTGGCTTATCCATCGGAGCTTGCCCCAGCCTCCTTTCAAGACCTCCTCATGACTTGCCCAAGACTTTTGTGTCGAGCTGGCGATTCCGCCAAACTCCAGACGGAAGTCCGGATCACTAAGGATGGGTGTTTCAAATGTAGCCTGATAGGCTGACCTCGTTCTAGTACCCAGGGACGCATTCAAATTTAAACTTTCCGCACCTCCAAAGACGTTTCGCCAGAGCAGATTGCCATAGGCGGACCCCTCCGTGTTACCGAGATCAGTTCCTGTCTTTAGCAGGACGCGGGACTTTTCTTTGACTGAAACATACACATCAAGATTCGGTAGCCCTGTTTGTGCGTTTCTTTCCGGTGATTGATCCAAATACACAGATACCGGCTGCTGGAATATATCTGTAATCCCGTCAGACCAGGTATATAGTAGCAGAAATAATAATGATTTACAAACCGAATCTACTTAGTTTGTCGGCACGTGCTGAGACTTCCTGTAAGACTTCGGAAAGTGTATAGGGCCTCTTCTGGTTGGAGCTTAGGAGAGGGTTGAACATCCGTTCAAGAAAGCTTCTACGCGTGTTATGTGCGTTGAGGATCTGAACGGACGAGATAACACATGGGAGAGTGGAATTCTGGTCAATCTGGTATCATCAAACGATCAGTACTTTTTATACTAGGCTCGGCCGTGCTTTGCCTCCAGGCAACAATTATAAGAGAAGGAGAAAGGAAAACAGAAGAATAGGGTGGAAAAAATGAGGGACTAAAGTCATACCAGTTCTCCGAGACGGGTCTGCGCCTTTTGGTAGATTGCGTGGATCCGTTCATTCACGGCCTGCTGTTGCTCTTCGAGCACTTTCGGATCGGCACGCTGCTGAAGACGCTCGAAGATCTGAGAAGCAAGACAAGGGAAAGTGGTTAGATTTGACACAAAAGAAAAAGCAAGTCCTAGACAATTCTCGGGGATTTAGCGTACGTCTTCATCTTCGGCAGAAAGTGGGGAAGACATTGCTGCGGCTACAATGGCCAAAGACACCTTTGGAAGCCTTTCTCGGATATCTACGATTCTGCCGGAGTTGAAAGGATGAAGCCAACGGGTGTGCACGTGACCGATGGTGCTCCTTGGACTTGACTCCATCGACAACGCAGTAGCTTTTTATAGTCCACTTTCTTGCATGAACGAACACCACACTTATTACGAACTGCATCGTTCTACCTACGTTAGCCCACTACGCGGGAGCCTCCCCTGAACCCCCGCGCTCGAAACTTGTGCTCGAGCCAGCACTTTAATTGTTGTGATAAGATGGCGACGAAAGCGGCCTTCAAACGGGTGAGTCTGGTAGCTCAAAAGGGTATGTTGAATGCTACTAATCATTATGCAGCTTACTCGTGAATATCAGAACATACAAAAGAATCCACCGCCCTATATAATTGCTCATCCATCAGAGTCTAATATCCTTGAGTAAGTCGTTGATCTGAAGCTAAAACTACCTCTGTTTTAGGAATCAACACTAAAGGCAGGATATAGATGGCACTACATCCTCACTGGTCCCCCTGGCACACCGTACGAAAACGGACAATATTGGGGCACTCTGATTTTCCCTCCAGAATACCCATTTGCTCCACCGGCCATCCGCATGCATACCCCAAGCGGTCGATTTCAACCGTCTGCTCGACTATGTCTCAGCATCAGTGACTTTCATCCAAAATCTTTCAACCCAGCCTGGGAGGTTTCAACGATTCTTATCGGGCTGCTTTCCTTCATGACTAGCGAAGAGATGACGACAGGGAGCGTCAGCGCTTCAGAAGCGGAACGAAGAGTCCTAGCGGCGCGATCAAGGTGGTGGAACTCTACCGGCGGGGGATCTCACGTCACTTCTACTCCTGGAGTGACACCTACTGCCAGGGGAATCAATAACGTCAAAGCAGGGGATGGCGGGCTGAAGTTCCGCACAGAATGGCCAGAGTTGGATCAAGAGAACTGGAAATGGATGAGGGACAATCGCATCGATACGAACACTGGCCAACTCATACCTGACCCCAACACTACGGCTACAAGATGTTCTCCAGAGACCAGTGCACTACGTAGACGCCCGAACGGAAGTGCACCTGGCCTCGGGGCTGTGGTAGAAGGTGGTCATGTTGCACGAGAAGCTGGCCAAAGCTGGGTTCGACGAAACCGAGTATGGGTTTGTCTCGCCCTAGTACTTGGATATGCACTTGTCACGAGACTGCTTAATGATGTTCAAGGTTGACATTGAGTGTGTGTTTTGATTCCTGTTCTATGCACCTTCAGGAAACATTCAGTACGCAGTCAGTCCGCGGTACCCTTTTTCAAGAAGCTACACCTCTCCCTCCTCTTCCTCCTTGGTTATCTCACTCCTAGGACCCTTTCCCGCTCCGCCCGCTCTATGTGTACGTGTGCGTACTTTCTCTCTCTCTCTTCTCCCCCCTGACCTGCTACTTTGTCGCGCTCTTTCTGAAGTGGTTGCTGCAACTTTTTACTCGTGCTTTACGGTGTTGATTTGGTCTAGAGAGACCGAAAGGCGTCTGGAGACGGAATGGCGTTTGGTAGTGGTTTTGGGAGATTTCAAGTTGTCGGGAGTGTAGTATTTAATCGTCAGTATGCTCGGCAATTCAAGACCACTGCCCCATTGAACAAACTTCACTGTACAGTATTTGTTTTACAGAGGGATGGAGTCGTTTTACTAGGTTATTCATCTACACATGATTACCATTTCAAGGATCATACAGTATGTTCGATAGGTGGTAGTAGTAGGTAGAATTATCTCTGTCGCTGATATTACATGGTACTGTATGTACATACTTTAGCATGTCTCCTAAAAGGTTAGTGTTGTTCATCCTCTCCCCACCCACCTCTAATTTCCCCATTCTTTCCTTGTCCCTCCAATCTTTCTGCGGTGAAATATCATCTCAATTCAATGTCTCAAAGAACTTCTATGTCTTTATTGGTACCCCCTTCTTCATAGTCTAGCTTAACTCGAGCTCTGCCCGGTGGGGTACGGTTATGTCCCTCTACCCCCCCGGGAACGTGGTAACTCGTCTCACTCCCCCTTGCCCGCCTTTTCAGTAGTGAGTCTCAAGACACCGAGCCATCCGATATCTATGTCTCGGTCCGAGAAAGTGGTGGCTATGGACTCTACCGCAAGAACCATTTCCGCCTTTTACTCCCATTCAGGTTCGTCTGGGTTTGTATTGTCCAATTACCCTCATCGTCGCCGTCATCACCACAGTTTGTCGCTATCCTTCCTGATTCCAATTTCTTGATTATTCAGGTTACGCGTCGCTTACATTATATACGTGCTCCTTTGATTATTAGCATTGGTGTTAATCTTGTCTGATTTCAGATGAGACAGTCGCCCTTTATTTTGTACTTCTATCCAACTTGCGCTTCACCTCTTTCTCTCTTTCTTTTTTCTTCTTTTTTTGCCCCTTGTCTTGTTGTCGTGTATCTCACTCTCACTAGAATGTGAAGCTTGCTATCTCCTTTTTACTTATATCTGCTGTCCCATTTTAATGCCAACCACCATGCTACTTAAATGCCCTTTGTACTTCTATTTCGGGAATGTTGATTGCATCTTTCTAGGACCGAAGCCAGCAACCATTACGCCACCGGATCGACCTTCATTCACATTTATTGACCATGACGACGATTTGAGTTCCAAACGAATTAAAGACGCCAATGCTCGCAGGGCCATTCGCTCTCATGTCATGCGTGATGTACGTAGGCGCGAGCGACTTGCTGGACTAAAGCGTGTCTCTAGACGTGAAGGGCTTGCAGGTAAAGCGGCTGCCCAACCAAATCCCGAAGACTCGCCATCGGAGCGCGTGTTACCCATAAGGTCTACTATTTCATCCTCAGAGTCAAATCTGCTCACGGGAAGGGGGCCAGCTTGTGAGGTTGTCAAGTTCAAAGAGAAACGGCGGCAGCAGCCAGAGAGGCGGCTCATTAGCCACTCAGCATCAACAAGCTCTATTTCGATTCCACTTCCCTTTCCTTCCTCGTGGCTTCTCGACCCATTCAGTTCATTGCCAGGTGCCGGTGATGTTCCTATTACGATTAGTCGGCTGGTATTTTACTGTGAGTAGCCCATTAGTGTCTGTCTCTAGTGATCCATTGATCAGTGCCCTGGATCTTACGAAGTTTACTTTAAGTAATATATTCGGCCGATTAATCAGGCGCGTTATTCCTACGTGCTGAACTTCCGACTAACCCAGTAAATCTTGACTAGGGGGGACTGTTTTTGTGCCGATGACTTTCCCGACAGAATACGCTCTTAATGAGCGGGCTAAAATGGAAATGGCAGTCCAATCTTCATTTACAGACCCGGGCAGTTTCTTTGGCTTGATGAGCATGTGTGCTGCCCACCGAGCTGTTTTGGCTGGACATCATCCAGACCACCAATATGCTTCAGAAACCTCCTACCGGTTTTTGCACAAAGCAGACTACTACATCATGAAAGCCAAGTGCATTCGTGAGATGAATATCAAATTGCGGAATCCTATTCTATCGTTAAGCAACGAAGCATTTGGCACAATTATTAACCTTCTTACGAGTGCGGTATGGATGTCCATTTACCTTACCTTGGTCTTTCCATGTCAATGACGTTGGCCAACTCACTGAGAAATGACAATGTTAAGACCTTCTAACCTTTGCCAGCTGATAGTTGGGTTGTTTGATGAAGCCCGTATGCACCTCAGAGGCTTGAAACGCATGGTGGAGTTACGAGGAGGGGTTGCAGACAAGGGTATTCATCAGTCCTCAATGTTGGCTGCCATTCTCGCGTATGTGCGACACTGATTCTGGCCGATTCTTGTTAACGTGTGATCTAGGACTGATGCAAAGGCTGCATCGGGACTCATGACCCAGCCAGTTTTGCCTTTGGTTTGGGGCTTGCAACCGGTGTCTACCAGCATTCAGAAACGTATAGCGCCCCCAAACACGTCAAATTTGCAAAGACTGGGCATCGCATTTTTTTCTAATCCTCATCTCAGCTCTCCCTTGCTAAATATTCTGCTTGTTATGCGTGATCTAGTACTCTACAGCCAGGCTTGCAACGAGAACCCTGCTGTACTTTGCACAGATGATCACGTATTTTTCCGCAATCTTAATCATGAAGTTGAGCATCAGCTCCTTAGTTACGTCTACTCAGAATCCAACATGCGAAGCAAATCGTTTCCCGAGACCCTGCCATACCTTCATCCTATAGAGGCGGTCACCAGAATTGCTTCTATTTGTTACTTAAATCATTTCCTAGTCGTATCGCCCCCATCGTCTGGGTTGGGCCGTGCGCTCACAAGACATTTGAAGCAGGCTATAGCTGATTCTACTCGGTCACCGGTATTTAAAGAGAATCACGGTTTGTTGGTGTGGGCGCTTTTCATTGGCGCTCAGGGCTCGGCTGGGCAGATTGAACGCCCATGGTTCATTGAGCGTCTATCCGGCATTGCCCTGGTTTGTGGGTGGCGCACCTGGAGGCAGGTGTCCACCGTCTTGATCGATTATTTCTACCTTCCTAGTACCAACGAGGTGGGCTGGACATCTGTCTGGGATGAAGCCATGACTTGATCAGCCATGCACATTGGAAGCACAAAGTGGGGGTTACTTTATTCTCGTTCTGGTACAGCTCGCTCGGTGATTAGCGCTATAAGGTGTACAACGTTGGACCGATGGCGGCGCGAGGCTGTTCGGCGAGCAACAACTGTATATAGATTTCGCGAACGCCTTTACACTTGTACATTTTGGTCAACCAAGATTAGGGCTGAAGATTCTAAGCACCAGGCTCTACTTATCGAGGGCTATTCGTTAATAGTGGTAATCCATCACTCTGGAGGCTTCGGTATGACTAAGGCAAATGTTTCAACGTCTTCCAGCAGGATCTGCATGAATATACATATATACGATAATAATCTTCCTACCAATTTTGTCATTATTAATAGCACCTACCATTGTCGACTACGTAATCAAGCTGATTTAGATTATCTGGGGTAATTTAGAAGGAGAAAAGGGCGTGGCAGTAATAGAAAGCCGTGCGTGATAATCGAAAAGTGGTATTTTTTGAGTGTATGGACAGTACTATATAGACATTACACTTAGCCGGCCAACTATACTCCTCCAATTTTTCTTATTTAGTACTGCTATTGTAGATATTAATAATCATAGTCCTTTAGTAAGACTGATACGGTTTAAGGCGGTGGGAAAATTAGCCTGGCAGAATTCCGATTTGCCAGAGAAAAAAGTTACTCATTTATCATGAAGCCTTTTTGAACCCTTTGAAACATTGCGCCCTTCCTCTTTTTTCTTTTTGACCCCTTCTCTTAGCTAACCCGATCCGTTATCATCTATATACATAGGGCTTTCCCTCCAAATAAGTGGATCCTCCTTCACATCTTCTCAATTTCCTTCTGATATTTCTCTCAAAATGGGTTGGTTCTGGGCTGAGTCCCCGTCAAAGCCGACAACGTCCGTGTCTCTGAACCCATCGGCACCCTCAGACGCCACTCCTCCTGTTAGTAGCTGTGTTTTCAAGTATACATGTCCCTAGTAGGCCTCTAATGACGCCTCACAGCCCGGATGTCCAATGAATACAAGCAATTCCTCTCTCTTGTCGCCATCGTCCGCTCCTGAGCCTCCTAGCGCCTGTCCAGTCCGGTCTAAAGACTCCCCTTTCTATGTACCGCCGAAGTCGAAGACTCCAAACACCGCATTGCCGGCTCGACATGAAAACAAGTCAACATTCTCTGTACTGAATCCTCTCAACTATATGTTCTCCTCCATCTCTCAGGAACGAGCACCAGACCAAACCATCGATCTATCGGTAGAGCGTGAAGCCTCCTCCATACCCCGAGGAGATACACAGAGCAACTGGGAATATCCCTCTCCCCAGCAAATGTATAATGCCATGTTGCGTAAAGGTCACACGGATACCCCACAGGATGCAGTCGAGGCTATGGTCGCAGTGCACAACTTTCTAAATGAAGGTGCTTGGCAGGAAATTGTTGGATGGGAGCGCTTATTTTCAGAAGGTCTAAAGGCAGGCTGGGAAAAATGCCGACGTGGTGAGGAAAATATCGCCTTAGATGCAGTCAGAGAAGAGATGATGGGCGCCAGTGGACATGAGAACCAACCACGCCTGCTCAGGTTCCAGGGTCGGCCGCAGGAGCCTACACCGAAGGCGCAAATACTACAAACTTTGGGTTGGCTATACCCAGCAAAGTTCGGGTTAGTACCCCGGTTGCTCCCCCCTCTGTGCTTGGCATGCCATCGAACTGTATTGCTAACATATCCTAGTACAGCTCCACCATTCGACCGACATGACTGGTTTGTGTTGCGACAAACGCCGTCTGGCCCGAAAGAAGTTCGTTATGTAATCGATTATTATTCAGGGCCTCCAGAGCCTACAGGAGAGCCGGTCTTCTATTTGGATATTAGACCTGCTCTAGACACACCTACTGCTGCTATCGAACGATTGATGAGATGGGGGGGCGACGTTTGGTGGCGAGCTACTGGTGCTGCAATTCGAGAGAACGGCGGAAACTAACAGCACAACTCGTCATATTATTCTTCAACGACACAAATTCTCCACTCACATGTATGTTTGAAAAAGGCGCGGGCGTCTACTAGTTCCACATAGTCTTACGCGGTCTAACGGGTAGGTGTTGATCGCGACGAACTAAATGACGCCTACAATTGTTTATTATTGGGGAAAATTTGTGCCGTCTTTTTTTTTTTTTTTTTTTTTCTTAGGTTCTCCTAGCATAATCTCCTGGGAGGATGGTAGCGTCTTAAAATGAAGAGATAGTTCTTAATCATTGTCTTTCCTCTCTTCTCGCCTGCATGATGCAGGACTTCTCTTTCGCTAGATGCGAAGACCCAGGCTCACCGAGGATATAAATACTATTTTAAGAATTAATAGACTAGAAATGATATTTTTTTTAAGCGCAATGAAGAGTGAGCGCCTGCCTTCGGATGCGACATAGGGTACCCGAATACAACCGACCCCTTAGTTATTTTTCGTATGTTTGAATCGTGATCGCTGTTTAGCATAAAATTTTACGGTATGTGCTCATACTCAACTTCTTATAGAGGCAATGATTTCCTTGCTTCCCTCGCCTTACCACCTAGTGATATACTAGGCAGCACTGTCAGTATAGCTAATGTCATATGTTTGGCAAGTGTCAGTCTCAATGTAGCAAGCTCTGACTGGGGCCGAGCACGGGGGGAGAGCAAAGGTATAGTTTAGGTCATCCTGGCTTTCAGGGAGCGTCAAAATATTCCACTCAGATAACGTCGCGCGGTATTTCAAGCTGGGCTATTGGTTTAGGCCCACATGGGCAAGCTGAATCGGACGGCGACTGGAGAACAACGCATTTTTCCTTGAAGGTAACCCGGTCATTTCATTGAATGTTTCTTTCGGCTCAATCCCAGTGTCTCCCAGAGTATCCATCCAACAGTGCCTTCAGAAGAACATATATGGCTTTAACACATTATAATATCTAGTGATACGGTTGTCACGGTCAACTTGGCTCTGTAAAATTTGTTCGTCACTACTGTATATGCTGATGGTATGGTCAATGACTCCATATTACTCTTTAACCCCGATCTAGACGTACAGGAAGAGCGTAAGTTAACTCCCTATAATACTTTGACGCTCTTCGATAACAGGCAGAACTATACATAGCATTCCTTTAGGTAACACCGCCTAAATCGCAATATCATATCTAATAAGGCAGCCTATATTAGGTAGTTCAACGAATAAAAAGTACTGTTAACAGGAAGCCTGTTATTCCTTCCATTCTTGCCAGAGTGGCCTCTTACTAACTGAGCTGTTATTCCGTATATCAACGGCTGTAGCCATGTGTTCTATATAAGACAATATTATAGCGCAATTGAGAAAATATGTCTCCATGGTCTACTATTGATTAAGCTTTAATATGTGTATACACTGTACATAAGAGCCAAAGCAATTCCCCGGTAGCATATCGATGAAATTTTTTCTTGCAGTTCCGAAACCATGTTATCCATGAGTCAGCTCTATTCTCCCAAGTGCCGGCCCAGAGCATTCTGACTGAAGCTTGAGTTAGCAATCCCTCCCTGTTCCCTTCCTATATATTCGGAGACAACATATCAGACTTGACGCAGAGTTCGACGGTCTCGATACTGGCCTGCAGCAATCCACGCGCTTCAAGTCCAACCCAGACGCGAAGCATGGAAGTGTCGCCCGATCGGACAGACTTTAAGAAAGTGGTTTTGGATCCGAGCTTCCGCAGAATGGGGAGAGCACTAAAGCAAGGTATTAATGATCGTTTAATCTAGCTAATCAAGGTGCCAAATGTTTCCGGGCTCGGAATTAAGGAATTTTATCTACTCACCTTTTGAAGAGGTCCAGGTTTGGGTCAAGGCTCCGTCCGATACCTTCGAGGAGAAGGATCGAGATGACAACGTTAACAAAGTCTCCTTCAAGCCGAACGTGGTAGCCCCGAACCATGGATAGTACCTCACTCAGCACATCTCCAATACTAATATTTCCAAGCGCGAAGGTTCGTGACTTCACGCTAAGGACTAGATGCTGCATTTTCAGTGCGAAAATGTCCGGGTTAATAACCTGCTCTGGCTGACGGCAACGTTCAACCATAAGTTGACCTGCTCTATACCCATCAAATTCTGCGACCGCACGAAAAAGGTCAAGGAAGTTTCTCCGATTAGTCTCATTAAGCTGGGTTACTAAACCAGTATCGATGAATATAAGTTGCGGGCGATAGCCTTCCGCATTTAACTGCTCAAGTGCCCTCTCCCAATCTTTTGGATTATGGACATGTGGTCGTAGTCGTGCCAGTACAGTCTCCGTTACATCGACCTCTGTCACGGTTGGCGCATCGGACGCCCGAGTATGTTTGCGAAGGGTAAGGCCCAGCTCGCTCGGTTGGTAAAACCGAACCATAATATTACCTGGATGCAAATCCGCATGGATAAAGTTGTCGATCAGTAGCATGTGGAGAAAAGCGTCAAGGCCCTCATTTGCAATTTCTTGCTGATAGACACCTCCTCCGACGTCAAGAAAGGTTGACAGAGGGATGCCCTGTGCGAACTCTTCCACAAGCACCTCACGGGTTGTGTAATCCATGTAGGGGTATGGAAACCAAGCGGTAGTGCGCGCTCTAAATTTTTCACGGAACAGGACAAGGTTACTCGCCTCAATGCGGAGGTCTAATTGGAGCTTCATCATCTCCCCAAATTGATGGACTTCGTCTGGTAAGGATAACCAGTGCATAGTAGGGATAGCATTGATAAATGAAGCGAAGAAAGACATGATCTTCAAATCCCTTCGGATCACACCCTCGACTTTAGGGTGCAGCACTTTGACGGCTACATAGGAAGAAGGAACTCGCTGAGGCGTACTTTTCATCAAAACATCAACATTCTTTCGGACTTTTCCTCGTAAGCTCTGTGGTTCTAGTGTGGATTCTTGATCCTCGAATGTCGCCAAGTTCGGTTTAAGTCTTGCCTTGTAAACTTGCGCAATGGCTCCCACCCCCAAAGGCTCTTCATAGAACTCCTCAAAAATTTCCTCAAACGATAGCCCGTTGAAGGCCCTGCATATGGTTTTCTTAGTTTCCTGCAATGGATGTGCAGGGGCATTCGAATGGAGAGACGACATAATATTGCACAATTCAGGGGGGAAGATATCAGTACGTGAGGCCGCCCATTGTCCGAGCTGTTAGAAAACCACGTCAGATATCAGTATGCGCACTGCATATGATTTTGACTTCCAGTTGGCGGGTATGGGGCAGTGCTCTACCTTAATGAAGGCCGGCCCTGCACGTTCCATCGACCTGACCAGGAAAGTATACCACCACAGCCTCCCCCTCCGCACATCGCTGCGCGCTTTGATGCGCTTCCCAAACCATACGGCTGGGACAGTGAGGATGACGGGCAAGAAGACGACCACCAGATGGGCAAATCGAAAGCCCGTAGCTATTGGATCATATACGTAGTAATACCAAAAGACGAAAAGGGATTGTTGAAGTCTCGAGAAGCCCCGCGCATCGTCCGTGACGCTCTTTCGGATTTCTTGGCGTGAAACTTCTAGCATCTGCATCTCACCAGTCATTTCATTCCCATCACCTTCCTGGGCCAACTTCAAGAAGACGCCTGGGGTTAGGGAAGAGAGCAATAAAGTTCCTGGTGTTTGTATCCGCTTCCGGGACCTCCATCCAAGCCCTTGCCGGCATGACGACAGTCGAGACGGCAAAATGAAGCGGGACAATAGCTGTGGAGTTCCACCACGGCTGGAACAGAAACGGCCGAAGAGGACGGCCGCCCTCATGTTCTCAAGCGTAATTCAAATGAACTATCGTTGGCGGATTCATTTGGGAGGCAAGGATATGGCTCCAGGAAGAAGGGTGACGAAGTTTGGGTCGCGCGCGGTCGGACATTTTAATAGTTGGGGAAACCCGTTTCACGTGTGTCGGCGACGTCATAAATAACATCACATCTTTATTTAAAGAACGCAATTGAAACCCATTTTGATCAATAAATTCCAGTATTCCACTAAATTCACTGTCGGTTCACGTCTCCCCGATTTGATTGAAAATCTATTTTTAGTTAGACAGTACATACCAATCCCAACCCAATCCCGTCAGATGTCTTTCTCCGAAAACGGAAATGTCATGAACGATGGATATTCCTCCGTATATATCCACTGGAGACCCCTGGACAACGGGTTGGTCGGCTGTTCAAATTCGGGATAATGAAATTCTGTCATGGGTCGCCTTGACACTAGAAGCGATACAAAATCGCATCGCTCTCAATACATAACTACATCGACTTGGTGTGTTGTTAGTTGTCTATGCATGGTTCTACTCTTCATCTGCATGTGTTTCCCCTTAACGCATTCACCCTTCGAGTTGGGTCTTCTCTATCTGTTCATTCAAAGAGTGCCATTTCATGCGTACTCCAAAAACTTGAGATCATTCGAGAAGCCAAAAGATCTCAAGATCATTGCTCTGGTACCCTTTCGAAGCCATGAGCGAACGGAGATCCTAGATTGTTATCTGCGTGTAGGTCCCGACACTGTTTCTTTCCTTGAGATTTTATGGCAATATGCTAATTCTTCCATTTACTTAAAACCAAAGAGAAATCTCGTCGATGATCAGGGATTCCTTGACCTGGTAATATTTATCCCGCAGATGAACGACACGGAAAGCTTAGAATGGCTCACTTCTGTTGTGGAACGCACTCCTCGCTATCGAATCTCGGAGACTGCGGATTATGTGCAGTGGGGGGGCACGGACAAGAATGTGATGTTGATCAAAATAGATGGCGATATCATCTTCCTGGAGGATCATACAATCCCTACGATTGTTAAAACAAAGCTTGATCACCCTGGTTCCTTAATAGTTTCAGCAAATGTCATTAATCAAGCCGCTCTCCAAACCCTCCATAGCCACCCTGGCATCGCCCTTCCCTATCTCCCGGAGGTTTTCCCTTCCTCCGACCAAACCCAGGATTGGCGAGTGGTAAATCTTCCGCCCTGGGAAGGCCCTGCCGACTTCAAGATATACAAAGGATATTCTCCCCCCTCTAAAAGCCATCGCTGGCTCCCATTGACTGAAGAGAACGGCGATCGAACGCCTATTGCGACATCCATGTACGATGACAATGGACCTGGGCTAGACGACTGGACCGTCCACGCACAGCAACACTATTCATTTCTACAACATCTTGAATCCGGCGATCTATATCGCTATAAGTTTCCAATGTGGGTCAATCCCACAGAGAGTGTTGGCCTCAACTTCCTTTGTCTTGAGGCAGGTGACCCTAGAGTTATTGATTCCATCATTGAACAAGATGTAGACCAGCTAGCTATGAAAGCAGCGCAAGAAGTACAGGGCAGCAGCCGCGACGTCATAATTGATGGGAAAGGGCTGGCTGCGCATTACTCTGCTGATGCAAGTCTTGACGGTCTGGATTCTACTGATATACTTTGTCGGTATCGAGCATACGCTAAGGAGGTGGGTTGTCTAGAAAATTTGTGACCTGTGCTTTTACTCGCTTCTACTCCTTTTTAGTTAGGAAGAAGAATTCCGTTATCTTATTCCGCGTTTCACTAATACATCAAGACGTAGATGTTCTACTCACGCTCCCGGGATTGCTGTTTCTTATTCCGTGAGGCTTGATGGAGAGGACTAGCCCAAGGAACATCCTATGAGGTTTTGAATGATAGTGCGATGCGAGGTGATGTTTGAGTGCATATTCAATGTTTTCTGGTGCTCTCCAAGTGCCGCGGCACCTGGCTATCCATCAGGCCTTGTAACGTATCTTTAGCCGACTCCGAAAGTTGGATGGACTGCGATGGGGGATTAGTGTTATTTCGAAGCGCCATCCAGAAAGGAATGATGAACGTACGCCCCGTTTCAACAGTTCTTGCATGAGGACAATTATGTTGTCACGATCCTTAGTCAATTGCAATTTTCCCGCTTCGTCCGTTGAATTAAGCAATTCTGCACTTAGACTTTGCTCAAGAGTTGGGAGCAGACCCATCTCTTCAAGACAGTACACAACTGCCACCGAACCGGGTTGACTAGATGCCATCAGAGCGAGAGCAAACCAACCTTCACTCCGAACAACAGGCCACTGTGTCTGGGAGATCATAGCACCTATTGGGAACGCAATTCCCTTGTGCATGCTAAAGAGACGCCTGAGGATGGCTTCTGCCTCTTGATCCCGTTCGCGAGATTTCGGGATAAGAGTACGACATATAGATGCTACAATGCGTCCAACCTCTGTCCTGATAGGAGTGGAGTCCGTTTTCTCAAACAGCGAAAGCAGATGGGAAAGATAAGTTCTACGGTCTTCACCCCTTGGGAGATCCTCTAGTAGATGAGAAATATTTTCGACCGAAGAAATGATGACTTGGCGTACGATGCTGGTTGCCGCGAATTGTACTTGTGGTACCGCCTCGTATGCCCAGAGGCGGGAGACTGCAGGAATGATACCAGCCCTTCCCAGCTGCGATCTATTGTCTCTAGCAATTGCTAGGTTCTTTAGGAACCCTAGCGCAGCATGAAGGACGGCTCCCCTAGCATCACTCTTAATGACCGATATCAAATCTTGGTGCATACACAAGTCTCGGACCATCACTTGGCATACATCATCCGAACGAGCCAAGTTACCTAACATGACACAGGAACATATCTGGAGATGATCCTCTGTTCTATGTAACCAACCTATCAATACCTGTGAAAGAGATGAGCCAATGGGGTAATATTCGGCGAATAATGGCAAGCTAGACAAGTCTGCTAGTGTCTGGTTAGTCTTCAACCGCAGTTGTGCCAATGCTTGAATGTCGTCGCTAGAGGAGCTCTCAGCCTCAAAAGTCAATGACCTGGTAAGCACCGTCAATACGTCGGCTACAATGTATCTGGTTATGCAAATTTCCTGGAATCGCTTATTGCCAAGATACGCCACTGAGCAAGTTGTTATACCAGAAAACCGGGACACAGTATGAGCAATCTCCTTGTCAAGGGCAAGACCAATAAGAAGTGAGATAGTTTCGTCAGGTGAAGACTCTACCCCTTGCTCTGCACGTGCCGCCTGTTAGAAATAGGCAAATAAGATAAAGGGCGGCATCATACCTTGCTCCGCAGCCAATTCTATGAGCTCAAAAATAAAGTCAAGCAATGCTTCATTGCCCTGGAACGTGTCCTCCTTTAATAGTCTCAGGAGAATGTATACTATTTTGTTCGCAGCCAGCTGGGATTGGGCAGGCTCTATGGATGGTTAGTAACTAAGTGCAGGCAGAGGCAGTGTCTCTTACCAAAATCAACGCATATATTGTATATAACAGGTACTACTACCCCTATCAGTTCGGGGTTTAAAAGATGTTGAATGATCGCGGAAGTGTAATTGTCTTTCACAACAATTGTCCTATTCTCATCTTGAAACGAAGTCAATGTTAAGTAAAATCTATGCTCTGAATAAGAATGGGTCAGGCTTACCAGTGTCGGCACACGAGTTTCCAATTAACCGCAAAGCATGAAGGAATAGACCTGTGCTGACATCTTCCTTTGAGGCAATAATTTGGAGGAAGAAGGCTAGTACACCACTCTGTCCATATGGAAGTCGCCACAGTGCTGCGAATGTATAAACAATGAGGTCGATGGGTAATTATATCGTATCCACTTACGGTTTCTACTTCCATTTGCCAGAGCCTCTGCAGCTTGCACTAAATAGTCCGATCTGCACTCCCAGAGCTTAAGCAGGATATCTTGAAGGCCTTCAAAAGCGGCGTCGAGTTGCTTAAAAGGAAAGTTTGCTTTGTTAGCCTCAATCATGGAGCTGTCTTGATATCTAGTCTCGGCAGCCTTGAGAATATCTTGAAGGTTATTAAACAGAATTTCTTGCTCTTCAAGGGACAGAGACTTGGATGCCCGTGGGTCTAGTGCTGGAGGCTTGGGGGCCAATTCAGATATGACCTGACTCAGAGGTAGACATTCCATCCGGTCTTTTCCTTGGATTTGGGTGATGGACGGGCCACTTTGACCGTGGTTTGGATACATGGGCTTGTCGGTGGCAGTCTCCTCCCCTCTTGAGGTCATTTCTCCATTCATGTCGCCACAATTAGAGATCCAGGAAGTATAATAATCCAAGTGGCGTATAGTAGTTGCGGGTACCTGAACCTGCCTCGATAATGAATTTTCCTGTTCGGGATATGTATGGCTATGCTTCCATAATAAGCCTGGAAAATAACGGACAAAAACTAGCCAATTAGCCTTGCTTTAAAGCTAACCGGGTTACGTAGTAGAATAATATTGCGTCGTGTATGAGAAATTCCCAGGCCCATGGGATGTGCGGTTAAGGGAAAGATGTCCTCAAAAAAGAGATATTGTTTCTAGGAAATTAGGAATAGATAAACTTGGTCGGCCCAAGGCAGCTTACGAAGTCCAGTACGCACTAGAGCTGTGGAATAAATTCTAGTACACCGGGTATGCAATGTACAGTACAATACCCCGTATTAATTTGGAACTCATCCGTCCGTACAATTTGAGGTACCGTATTGAGCAAAGGCTTCTAGATAGGTACTTCCATACTTATTCAAGGTAATCATACAAGCTCTCACTTTCTCGTCTTAAAAGAAACTTCTGGGCACTGAACAGCTAGCATTAAGGTTGTGAACTCAGAGGTCTCCATACAATACTGCATTGACTGTGGAACCATAGTACTAGTTAGTATGTATGTACGTACCTACCTACGACTAGTACTAGTAAGTACGGAGAACCCAACAGCCAAGGGGCGCGCATCCGGTATCGTTGAGGCAGTACTACCTACACCTTCCTATCCTTCCTCTTGAGCATGACCTAATATATATTACACGGCTTTCTCTCTCCCTTCTTTCGTTATTCTAATACTTTAATACATTATCGCTGGTGTATTCTACCATCTCCCTTCAGTATCCCGCATTATAACCCTTGTTCACAATGACACGCGCTCAGCAAACTCTCTCCGTTCTCCTACTCGTCTCTTCGGTATGTCAAAGACTGCAACCCTTTTGTTGGTTGCTGTCACTAATACGTATCTTCTTTTACCTCTATACAGCTATATCTCGTCCTATACTTGGGCCTCGTGCCCCTCAACGAAACCGTTCAGAAAGAGATCATTCCTGTCGTACGTTGTCCTCTTCGAGCATTACAGGTTGATATTTCTCCATGCCACTAACACTAGCGCAATTCCACCAGCTTCCCTTCTATGCCCTAATATCTTTCGGATGCTACCTACTTGGCCGGCTAGGTGTAGCTATCTTGACATTCAACGATGTCCCTGAGGCACACCAGGAATTGCAGAAAGAGATTGAGCAGGCCAAGACGGAGTTGCGCAAACAAAACGTCGACGTCGACTGAAACGCCTTGAGCGATTGGTCCGGTTTTAGAGATGCCGACTTCCCTCCTCTTCACTATGCTACTGGGTTGCCTCTAATAAGGCGCCTCAGTAGCTTTCGCTTATGGGGTTCTAGTAGTTATAGAATAGCTAATACGCACATGTATAAGATATCAATTTTACTGTGACCCTACCTAATACCGCAGGTTCCAGTTGGTCAAATCCAACAGCATACACGTTGTTACGCTCTGGTATACAAGGCTTATATCAGAAAGGCCAAAGGCCTAGCCATTAGATCAATAAATTGTTGTAAGGAAAACATTGGAAAGGATGGGTAATTATGGGAAGGGAGTCCCCGAATTAGGGAACATAGATTTTCGAAAGGAGAGAAACATGTTCTGTCGTCTTGTATCGTAAGCACCGCCTTTTCTTCAACTAAGAAGTTGCGCCGTTTGGTGTATCGAGCGGTCCTGATATATTTTATTTATTTCATTCCATTTCTATCAATCATCGTCAAAAACACCGTTTGTATCGTGACATGCCCAGCCAGCTTCTGGTCATAAATAAAGGGCTATATGCAAGCAAATGAAAGCGAAAATGCACGGGCACTAAGCAAATGCATATAAGAGATTAAAGGAAAAGTTTTAGAAGAGAGGGTTCTCCTTAGCCAAGGCGTCATGTTCGTCAATATCCCTGTTAACTATGTCAGCTACCAGAAGTCGAGGACTGGTCTTCATCATTAGCATAATCACGTACTTTGCTTCCCACGGATAACAGATCCAAACATCTTCAGTTGTGACAGCGGCATGATAGCGGCCAGAATCCATCATATCCGCAGGCAGCACTCCCTTCTTAGCTTTGTTCTTGTTCTGTTGGCAGATTTAGCGTTGAGTCTGGCAAATAGCGTGGTACAGGATGCTGATGCTCCAAGAATAACTTACATGAAGCACAAAAACAAAGAAATTCGTCCTTTCGCCCTCTCGTCCAAGCTGCTTCTGTGCCTCCTCAACGTCTTTCTGAAGTTCGCGAACCGCATACTCCAAAGTGGTCCGGGTGTCGTCGACCTCATCGACAATAAGTATGTTCTTGCCAATAAGATTGGCCATCTCCAGAGAACTGAGGTCCAACCATTGTGTCCGAGTCACCTTAGTCCCAGGAACCTCCTCGGGATCACCACGGCCGAGATCCTCGTAGAGTGACAGACCAATGGCTTGAATGGGGATGTTGGGTTCGCCGGCACGTTTGAGGAAAGACCTGTTTGAGTGTCAGTTTAGGCAAATGCTTTTGGTACCGGCAAGTCATCGAGCATACCGGAGAATACGGGCAGGGACATATCCACCGCCGCCGATAGCAATCATAAGATTGGGGTGGAAGTTATTCAGGATGTTATCAGCCGAAGATTGGCATAGCTTGTGAACCTAGTCGGTTTAACGTATTAGCAAATTGTCCTATGAAAGATCGACAGGATGTTGACGTAGCGAAAAAATGACTGCTTGCCATCCTAGAGCTATCGACTCGGATACATGATTGACATATGCAAGCATGGCATCAGGATATAGGAGGCTGAGGCAGCCACACAAATGGCCAGTCAAACTCAAAAACCAAAAGTCCATACCTGGTTATAGGTGACATAAACCTTTTGCGACATATTGGCGATGTTTGCTTTGTATCAAATGTATTGGTGGAACAGATATACGTCTGATATGCAATTATGGAAGTGTTTTAAATAAATTAGTGCTTCAAGTTATGTCTATGCCACACTAGGGGGGTAGATAAAAGGGAAGGAAAAAAATTCATTCTGCGTTACAATTTTTTTTTTTCTTATTTAAGTTCCCGCATCCCACGCCTGGCGATAGGAAAGCATGGAACATTAAAAAAGGGTCCACAGCCCACCTGGGCGCTACAACAACCTTACTATATACGGCTAGTGGGAGTGAAAAGAGCCTATCAGAATTAACATAAGTGGCCCTTTTCGGTTAGTCTATTGCTGTTGTGGATTAGTTCAGTTCAACTTCCTCCAATCCATATCTAGGTACGCGTTACCACCTTCCATGTTGGGTGGGGAGATCCGGGGCAAGTTCATATTTTATGTAGGTAGTTGACTTGACACTCTTGAACTCAATCGATCACCTCAACGTATCGAGTCAAACCATCGAGATAATTAGTGAAGTAAAAGTACCTACAAGCACTAGACTGTAGTAGTACCCTTGAGTATCGGATGAGATGCGGCTACCAACACAGGTACCAGGTAGTCGTGGTTACATGCCACGCTCATGATGTACGTGCTTGACGTAGCGTCTTATGTACTACACATGAAGGGCTGGCTAGTACAACAAGGGCTTCTTTCCTACGTTGGTTTCAAAGACGAAGAAGGAAAATTCGGTGCTAAGGTAGGAATGCGGCTAAATCGTAAACATATACCGTCATCATCTTTGCGGACTCGAGTGCGCAATCTCATGCAGGGCTATGATCGCCTGAAGATTCCGGCTTGATCTGATTGATCTCAAATCCACCCTCATCTTTATCTTCACCTTTCTGAGGCCACAGGATATGACGTAACACGATGGCACGGATCATCATATAGCAGACAAATATGTACATTAGCAGAAGGGGAATGACCATAGCACATCCGACAACCTGAATTGGCTTGCAGGAGAATGCATGGCCAATAGCAAATGTCGCTGTGATTAGTGCAGTATTCGGAAAGACAAATGAAAACCACCCCATGGTAAAGACCATTCGACCTGGCCCTATAGTTGACCAGTGAGCGAAGCTCGCTATGAAAAAGAAGAAGATCGCTAAGCTATGCGTGAATCAGCCAAAGGCCAAAAGACAGGAGCGAGAACTGTGGTGAAGTCGTACCCCCATAGCCACAAGGCAGAAAAATTGACAACAACTCGAAACACATATGCGGCTAAAGGCCCGTTGCCCATGAAATCACCAGGAAAACACCTCTCAGCGTTCGCGGCCATATTCACAGCCCCAGCAACCGTGAAAGCACTAGGACCAATAGAGACAAACATACCGGGTCGGACGTTCTCTCTGGGAAGTTTTTGTGACATCAATCGATATATAAAGGCAGAATACACCATTAGGGAGACCAGGAAACCAACTCCCTGAATAGTTGTGCCACCAATTATAATGGGTAATAAGCGAGACGATTCAAGCTTCGAACTCAATATACCGGCATGGGGACCGATGATCAGCAAAGGGTATGCGGGAAATATCCAGATTGGTGTCATTTGGGCAATGGTGAAAGTTTGTGTAGACCATCTATTTCGACGTCAGAATAAACAGCATACCTTACCAGTATTTTAGCAGAGGGTGACAAGACTCACAGCAGAAGATAGATACCGGCAGAGAAGATAATAGCAAGGCATGCGTCGATCCAAAATAAAATCTCAACGGCACGTGCAAGCCAAGGTCCTGTGTTGTCTGGCCCGTACTGCGAGACATTTATTAGGATTGTACCAAATGAAACCACAGAGGCTGGGAAAAACAGTGACTCTGTTGGATGCAAGAAGGAAGCTTTGAATGTATATGGGTAGAGGTAAAACCGCATGGCCAACAGACTCCAGATGGTGGCATATAGAACAATGTTGAACAGGAAGAAGATAATACCAATTGTCTGCAGCCCTCGGAATCTATAAGGTACTGATTTGTGGTAAGCACAACTACGACTCATAGATCAGAGGCACCTCAGAACTTACTGGTATACAGGACGTTAGCAATCCCGCCGGTTGCCATTGTCAACGTGAAGTACGCCCAAGTAAAGTGACGTATCCGTTGCTTCCAGCTGAGGACTACTGTTGAATTGTCGGGCCCGTTTTGGCGATGAAGCACACGACCTACATCTGTGATGCCATCTCCTTCAGCTTTGTGATATGAGGAACTATGCGGCGATTCTAGCGCTGAGGAATGAGCCTGGGGCTCCCAGATGCCAGATGGATATAGCGAGTTTTCATCCCTTTGCGCCGACACATAATCCTCAGCATCTTCGATCGTGGGGGTACGGTAGCCATCATCTCCCGGTTTTCGCATATGTCTAGGACGTGAAAGTTCGAACTTCAGCGTCATTCCCAGAACAAAGGTCAGATCTCCTTTCTGCAATTATAGCTTGGATATAGTGGCCTTCCTTCCTCTTTCCTCCTCACCGCTACCTCTCCTCAACTTAGGATGATACGCTTCGTTGTGCCTTTAGGCTGCCAAAGTGAACCTCTACTTCACACAGTGGATAGAGAAAGCGCTAGTGGCATAGAAGGAGGCTCGAGTGAAGAAGCAAGACGTCCCTTATGGGTAGGATGTCCCAGGCGGGAATTTCAATTCGTGATCGTTCTCCCTTCTTCTTCTTCTTTTTTTTTTTAGTATAGAAAAACGCACGATTAGAAGTCCTGTGCGGAGTACAGCTCCGCGATGTGTATGGAGATGACTGCCAGTGTGTGCAATTCCCGTATGAAGGGAAGGCAACCTTGACAATAAATGAAGAAGATTTTTCGATAGATTCTGCTTGGCATGCACTGTGTTAGCCACAACAATCGAAACAAGCATTGCTGGGTACTCAGTAATAGGTGGTAAGTTAGCCGACTTTAAGTAGTTAGTATACCTGTCCACGACAACCTAGACCAGGGGCATGGGCGAGAGAGCGATCCTAAGCCATATATGTAGATCCTCAGGTTAAATGGTTATAGATAACGAGAAAGTAGATGCCTTTAACTGAAATCTTTGCCACCGCACCCCTAGTCGCAAGAGAGAAATCACGGAGTAATGTGTCAGGAAGAGCAAATCCGCTTGGCTTTCTCGGGTATCGGCACGATGTTCTTTGGTGGGTGGGGAAAGTAGATCATCGCTCTACTCGAATCGAGAACTTGTTGAGAATGATGCTGTAGCCATCTAGTACAGGCAAATCATATCCTACACTCGCTTTCTAAGTATAGAGAGAGACAGAGAGAGAGCGAGAGGGGAAAAGGAAAAAGAGAAGAGGTGTGAGAGGAAGGGGGGGGGTTTTGGAGATTCACGGCTCTAATGCTTGAGCTTCTAGCGTCTCCGGTCTTTATTACTAAATTTTAAGATATAGTCTTCGAGCCACTACATATGCAGCTGTAGTGCCAATGGGAAAAGCCATGAGAGTATGTGTGCCACTTTTGATCCCCAAACTTTAGAATGCATATACCACATTACGGAATTGAGTATGTATTGTATAGGCTGTTGATGAGTGGTTCATTCTCCCATACGCAGCTCAAAGGCTTCATTGAATCGAGATCGCAACACTCGCTCCATACGCTTAAAATAGCCCCTAGTTGACGATTATACCTACGATATTGAGCGCAATAAGTAGTGAGTGTACTGTACAGTGCGAACACAGATAGCACAATTCCGGGAAGCAATGCTGTGACTGCATACTAACTAAGGTATCAAATTAATGAGCATTGATTTACTTCTAATACTTCAAGTGACCATACAATATAACAGATCCAGCAGAGAATACTTATCGATGTACCCTAAGGTATGTATTCTACACAAAAGGGAGATGGCATGCACATGACTGAAGTAATAGCGCTAATCCCGAGGAGGAAGGCCAATCCCGTTACCGTACTTTACCACCTGCCGCCCAAAATATCTCCTCACCGACTAAACAATCGTAGATTTTTAAACCTCCATAACTCACTCAATATGGATTCTCTGAAAGCAGCGATAGAAGTAATCGACTTCTTAAATCTAGGAGAATCCTTTACCTATACTGAAATTGCAAATCAATTTGGTGTTAACTAAATAACTCTCTTAAGGTATCACCGCGGAGTTCAGTAGCTAAGGAAGCAACAATATAAAAGGCAGCAATTGCTTAATAGCTAACTAGAGAGCTTTTGGATTACCTAAATAAGCAATCAGCAAGAGAT
This sequence comes from Aspergillus alliaceus, assembly GCF_009176365.1. NCBI lineage: Eukaryota > Fungi > Ascomycota > Eurotiomycetes > Eurotiales > Aspergillaceae > Aspergillus > Aspergillus alliaceus. Next base: position 83,242 of record NW_022474720.1, read on the forward strand.
CTTTACTGTATATATAAGATACTGAGAAAATTTACTAAGAAAATGTAAAGGATTACTCCTGGGATTATCAATTCGATACGTAGGTTTCCACTAGATAAAAAGATCCACTATGATCAACTCCGGAGTTGATTTCCCAGGCGCGGTATATCTAGAGGACCTGTCAACTAGGTAAGGGTACGTAGGCTAAAAGAAAGAGAGAGGTCAAAGGCAGGCAGTAGATACTATTCAGACAGGAGACTGATTCTTGATTTCCTACTACTGCTAACGATTCGCTAATTTATATTTAAAGGCACCATGCCTAAAGGATTCAGAATCCCCTTGAACCCAATCTGTCGTGTGGCCTGATATTCCTCATCGGTGGCCGATTGTCTATGCACCTGGGTCAGGGTATCCTATACAGTCATCAGGCCGAATCGCTATTCGATCTGTAACAAAACTATTATGAAGCCAATAGAATTCTTATAGCTACTTATCTATCTTATTCTACTTATTTCTTACAATCGCTAGTATCAGTATCTTTAGGTCACTTACAATTGCTTATAGCAACAGTTTAGAGGCTTATCTGTAAGAACACCAGGGCCTAAGCTCAATTATAAAGCGGGACTTCTTCAGGCTATTTTAGCCTGCATGGAAGAAAGCCCTATCTACAAGAAATATTGAAAGTATATAGAGATCAGTTAGCTTATAGCCCTTTAATCCTGAGATTATATTGACCTATATTAGGGAGATAGAGAACTAACAGCCCTCTTCTAGTGACTCTTCTAGATCTGTTTTATAAGCAGAAGATTAGAGAAAGAACAAGTGGCTTATTAGAAAGATCTTTGCTAGTATTAAAGATAAAAATATTAATAAGTTAAGCCAGACTATATACTATCTCTCTACAGAGAATATCCTGCTTAAAATGGAGAATACAGGCCTTAGATAGACATTTAAGAATAAGAAAAAGCGGTGCCAGCGGGGTAAATCTCTACAGTTTGAAATCTAGGCCTCTAAGAGTGATAGTGCGATCTTTTACTCTCCAAGCAAGGTCTATCAAGTTCAGTAGCTTGACCAGGAGAAGACTCGCAAGTATAGCTTACTAAGGCCCCAAAAGAGAAAGAAAAGCCACACCGCCAACAGGTAAAAGAAGGGAAATAAAGAAAATTATAAGAGCAGAAAGATATAAGAGCCTCTGTACGAGAAGCTTGTCTCCTGGAGACAGAGAAAAAGAAAAACCAAAAGGAGGAGCGCCTGGCTAAGGAAGTATCTGTACAGCTTCAAAATGACTTCAAAACAGCCAGAATAGGCAAGAAGAAGCCCCCAGCAACCTCAAAATCAAAGAATCAAGAAGTTATTACTACCCCAGCGCCTAGGCCCCTCCCACCATAAATCGTCGAAGGCAAATCTGCCTACCACAGCGCTTTCGGAACTAGAAAAAACAAACAGTTATATAGGCGTATTAGGAGTTCAATTATATTACTTTAAAAGATCTCTGTATAGTTCTAATTGTATGTGGCTCTTAAAGCCTCATTTTCAACGTGGTGTTGGTGTTGGGAAATCGGGCGGTAGGCGGTATCGGGCGGCAGGTGGTAAAGTACGTTATGGACTAGGTCACCGAGTCACTAATCCGTTGAAGTACTAACTAGGAGAGGTATCGTTAATCCACACTTTCACAGACAGATTACCCAGGTCAAATTGCCGAGGTACTAAAGTTATAAGTATGAACACCCTTCTCTTTCTCTAGAGCACTGTGTAATGATTAACAAATATTCATTCTCTATACCCTAAACTGCTACTTCTATTAGGGAGCAATGGCAATAGACAATAAGCGAAGGTCTGTGCTAATTACAGGGTAAGATTATTACAGCAGGGAACCCCCAGGTTGATTAAGTGGTGCAGTGTGAACAGTACATTTTATACTAGCGGTGCAGTACCAACGTTCTTGATGCTCACATGGCTTATTATACAGTTGCTCCCCTGGTGGGATAGGAAATGCGCTCGCGCTCGAATTCTATCGGCAAGGTTTACGCGTGTTCGCGACAGCGAGAGATGCTGGAGCACTTGAAAATTTGGCGGCTCTCGGTATTGAAACATTGAGCCTTATCGTAGATGACCCAGAGAGCGTTCAGTCATGCTATGTAGAAGTACGAGAAAGGCTTGGCGGCAAAGGACTGGATTATTTGGTCAATAATGCGTGAGTTAATATCGACTGCAAAGTGGACAGAGGGCTGATGCGGATCTCTAGGGGACGAAGTACGTCTGTTTAAGATCTATATCCTGAACTACGCTGTAGTATAAGAGAAAAGGAATGGCTCATGAATCACAGACTATACTGTTCCTGCCATGGAGGTAGACCTCGCCGAGGCTCGTGCGACCTTTGAGACGAACTTATTCTCAGTTATCAACATCTGCCAAACATTTCTGCCCCTACTCAAGAAAGCTCGGGGTACTATCGTTCAGATTGGTTCTATCGCCGGTGTAAGTCTACGAAATACCTACCTTGGTCACAAATGGCATTAATTGCATCAAGATTATCCCATACGTTTTTGGATCGGTGTACAATGCCTCAAAAGCTGCGTTACATTCATTCAGTGACACTCTCAGGGTAGAACTAGCTCCTTTTGGGTGCGTGATCAGCCCCCCTCTTCTAAACCCTATAGTTGGCATTAACTTAGACAGTGTGAATGTGACAACAATTATTACTGGGGGTGTGCAATCTCGTATTGCTCGTGTGAAACGTACCTTGGCATCTAATTCCTTGTATGCTCCGATTGAGGATGAGTATAACCGTCGAGTGACGCACAGCCAGGACGGTGCAATGCCACACACCGCATACGCAAGGAGCGTTGTTGCACAGATTTTGTATGGCTCGGCACCATGGCGTTGGTTATGGCCATGGGCTCAAGGCCGCAAGAGCTGGATATGGGAAGGCAACAAGAGCTGGATTATTTGGTTCCTCTCTGGAGGTTGGGCTTGGACTGGCATTTTCCACTACGCATTGGCGCGAATGTTCAAACTCTATAAGTTGAGGGAGTTGCGTGGAAAATGAAAATCAAGATCTTTTTTCTTCTTTCCTTTTCTTGACATGATTCGCTTCCACCTACATATTCGACACCAAAATAGTATCCAAGTCGGAGACCCTGTTCCCCGGCAGCAGCAGACCGAAAAAAAGTCATGCAAAGGAGCCTTGTACGGTACTAATTCGTATATCTATCCCAAATAGCGCGACAAACAAGTACCAGAAATAGTAGGCGTTACAGCCGTTTGAATTATTTGCCGGTTAGCAAATGCAAATAACGTTGACACGGAGAATATGAATGTTTCGATAGGGATAGGGTCTAGCACATTTATAGCTCTCTTATATCTTTCAGAGAAATTACCCGTAGTCCTCCATCAGTTAAACCTAGGTAAGATCAAACCTGCTACACTCAGTGCCCGAATAGTAGAAAAGATATTAGTTACGTATCGTTCCGTGATATTCGCGTCCCGAGCCAATTAGTCATCCCGAGATGCACGCTGGTTGGCTTATCAGGTGACCCTGATCCATACTCAAGGCAAAAGACCGTCAGTATCCCGAGTGCGGCCGCGAAAAAGAAAGCTGTTCTCACATCAACTCCCCAACACTACCGGGCAAACCGCCACTCTTCAAGACCTCACTAGTCTTCCCTTCCCTTTGCGCCCCTTCGACGAGCTCTTTTTGAACCCTCTCCCCTCTTTTTAATTCTTTTTCACCATGTTCAAGCTCGCCCGCAGCAGACCAGTCGCGGCAGCTTTCAGAGCTGCGACGGTGAGATTCTCAGAAATGAGTTTTATAATAATCATCAATTGACATTGGGATTATGTATAGGAGACTTCCGTTCAATCTCGTCTTGGCCAGCAACAGAGAAACTTGTCGATTCACGAACATCTGTCCGCGAAGCTCCTCAAGTCGGTACGGATTTACTGGATACCTTGAATTTTCTGTCCCGCAGAAGTAACTGATCGGATACTCAGTATGGCGTAGGAATGCCCAAGGGAGAGGTTGCTCACTCTGCAGAGGAAGCGGAAGCCGTTGCCAAGTCCCTCGGTACGATTTTATTCCCCAGCCAGCATAGATCGTGGTTTGCTAAGATGCAAGGTGTTAGGCAATGATGACATGGTCATCAAGGCTCAAGTTCTTGCTGGTGGCCGTGGTAAGGGTAGTTTCGACAATGGCCTCAAGGGCGGTGTGCGTGTTATCTACTCGTGAGTCTGGCTTTTTGTTTGGGTGTACCGGTTGTTGTTCTGACGCGGGATAATCCTCCAGGCCTACTGAAGCCAAGATGTTCGCTGGTCAAATGATTGGGCACAAACTCATTACGAAGCAGACCGGAGCAGCCGGCCGTCTTTGCAATGCTGTGTATATCTGCGAGCGCAAGTTTGCTCGCCGTGAGTTCTACCTGGCTGTTCTCATGGACCGTCAGTCACAGAGTCCCGTCATTGTCGCCTCTTCACAGGGTGGTATGGACATCGAGGCTGTTGCCAAGGAGAACCCCGAAGCTATTATCACAACCCCCATTGACATCAAGACCGGCGTCACTAATGAAATTGCGGGCAAGATTGCTACTGAGCTCGGTTTCTCCGAGCAGTGCATCCCGGAGGCCAAGGACACGATTCAGAAGCTTTACAAGGTCTTCATGGATAAGGATGCTACCCAAATCGAGATCAATCCTCTGTCAGAGACCTCTGACCACCAGGTAATGGCTATGGATGCTAAATTGGGTTTCGATGAGAATGCAGAATTCAGACAACAGGAAGTGTTCTCGTGGAGAGATACCACTCAGGAAGATCCTGATGAGGTCAAGGCTGCTGAGTATGTCATATCTAATAATACAAACATGAGCTTTGATGTATGTACTAACGACGTGATAGGCATGGATTGAATTTCATCAAGCTTGATGGTGACATCGGCTGCTTAGGTAAGAACTGATCATGGATCACTCCTCTCGGCTATGCTAACCACAGATTTAGTGAACGGCGCTGGTCTTGCCATGGCCACCATGGATATTATCAAGCTTAACGGTGGTAACCCTGCCAACTTCCTTGATGTTGGTGGTGGTGCTACCCCTGCCGCCATCAAATCTGCTTTCGAGCTTATCACCAGCGATCCTAAGGTGTCGGCCATCTTTGTTAACATCTTTGGCGGTATTGTTCGCTGTGATGCCATCGCTCAGGGCTTGATCAATGTTGTGAACGAAATGGGACTACGCACTCCTATCGTTGCTCGTTTACAGGGTACCAACATGGAGCAGGCCCACAAGCTGGTATGAAAACACGCATTTACGTGCTATTTTTATTTCTTCTTTTCTAGATATACTAACATTTTTGTAGCTTAACGAGTCTGGTCTGAAGATCTTTTCTATTGAGGATCTCCAGAATGCTGCTGAGAAATCTGTCCAATTCTCCAAGGTTGTCAAGATGGCCCGCGAAATCGACGTCGGTGTGGAGTTCACACTTGGTATCTAAGCTTCGTGCCACGTTAAGACTCCTTCAATGATCTTCTTTCGCTTGTGGGTACTCTCTATTTTTCTCTGAATTTGCTTCCTGCCAGTTCCTGTTGGGGAAGGTGTATTATCAGTGTATGTGGTCCTTTGACCAGGGCAAGTCGAGATGGTTTGGCGATCGTTCTCATCAAGTTTTCATGCTAAGTGAGAGTTTTTCTCCACAGTGGATGGGCCGCTGGATAGGCAATAAGAAAGCCGGCTAGTGAAGAATGATTTCAGACAAACCCAGGAGAGTCGTGGGAGGCATTTTAATAGAGCATTCATTGATGTTCCTGTATATCGTCCATTTCCTTTGTTCTTGTATTCTCGAACTATTCCGCTTAACACGCCCTTTCTGAGTATAGAATCTCTAATACATACCGCCAGCCTTATAGACAAGACCGAACATACGTAGTTTTGTACCAAGGCCTCCTATCTGAGAACGAGGCCTAGGGGCAAGGGCTGTGCCTTGGAAACTGAAGAGCAAATCGCGCGCCCGTTATTCAGCACTAAAAATATTTTACGATGGTTCAGGTTCTTTCTAGTGGAACCGCGCCGGGTAGATATATGTTGTCATCAAAACACCACACTTTCAGCCTGTTCTGATCGATCATCAAAATGAAGTCGCCATCCCCTCTGAGAGTGAAATTAGTCCCATACGAACAGACCCTATTGGATGCCTCTCTTGGTAACTGAGGGTTCATGCATTTGGCAGGCCGGTGAGGGATAGCAGCGTCTGGATTGGAAATCCAGATCTTAGGTTTACCATTGTCATTTTTGATATAGTAAAGAATGTTGTCGCCGATAGATGTCATGCATAAAGGCATGAATGGCGAATTCTCTGAGCACACGATGTTTACGTTAACCTTGTCGGTTTCTGGGTTGTAAATAATAGCGACGATACCATGAGCCGTTTCTGCAAGACAGCCCTCTGGTCGGACCGATAATATACCCATCGTATTTCCAATCTCGAAGGACAAATTGGCATCTATTTCCACAAGCGAGGTTGGGACTGCGATCGAGGGCAGTGTGATGGTGTAAGATGAGGGCCGAGCACCACCAGAAAAGTCCTTAAGTGGATATTTGATGACTTGTAATTGAGCAAATACGGCGGGACAGAAACGGGTATGCGCAGAAATATTGGACCCCACGTTTTCCTCGAGGTGGACAGTGATCAGAGTACCTGTATAAGGATTCACATCAATATATGCTAACTTGTTGGCAATATTGAACGTGCGAGCCACACGGGAGTCGAAATGCCAGTGTATGATGAAGTCTTTCTCGCTGGTCATGCCGCTGAATGCCATGGCGACGTTCACCCCACGGACAACAAAGTACTTCCACTGTAGTGACGGCAGACGGAAATGTGCTGAATCGCTGGATTTAAGACACCAGACATGACAGAATCTTAATTCCAGGTGAGCATGAAGCTGTGAATGTCAAGAATGAAGTACAAGGCGGATGCATCTACACTTACCCGTGTAGTGTAATCCCTGCAACAATAGATTCAGAGACACGCAGCGTAGTAAACGAATCTCGGTTTTCTGTGCAGAAGCTCCGCGTCGTACTTGAGTGGAGGCTATGGACATGAACTACGGCGTCTTCGATCCACGCATACCTTCCACTCGAAAAGTCAAGACCAGCTGAGCCGGTTGGACTTGGTAGTGGCAAACACGGGGAATTATAGATTTGAGAGACTGGTTGTCCGCGTTCTAAGCGGACACGTTGTTTGGCATACTGTGTGAATGCATCGGGGGATTCTGTCGCAATGGAGCTACAAATGTGTCCGGTGTACCGATGGAACACAGCACCACGAAATAGCGTGGAAGAAAGCAGATGATTCCATCGTTTGGAGACCTATCAAGTCATGTCAGGTTTTGTTTGGGGTGAAAGGGGATGGTGGTAAATACTCTCCGAAACAAATGGAATTCTGCCAAATCAAAATACTTGGCAATCTGCACTGCAATCTCCATAGGCAGGTTGCCCAAAATATCTTTCTGAAAGGAAACCTGAGTCATTCGATCACGTACATCACGCCATTCATGAGGATGCATCTGCTCTAAGAGATGATAGTACCTAAATATATAGTGTCCATGATCAGCTATATATACAAGAATAGATAGAGGTAAGACAATTTCTTTTCTTTTCTCGTCTTTTTTCTGTTTCTCTTTTCGTTCGCTTACACAGCTCGACGAGCAGAAGGGGAGTTTAAATCCTTGAATCGGGTGAGAATATCCTGTACTCTAGGATCCATTATGTTTAATGGGGTTGTTGTTGTATTGTGGAGAAGTATAAAATATTGATAATAAGCAGACTACGTGGCTCCAGGGTGATTCTCCTAGTAGAGTAGTAGTGCCTACAGCTGCGGCTCCCGTGCATGGTTCCAGACCTTCCCGTGATCCATGCATGCTTCTTCAGTCATTAATGGCCTCTGCTCTCTTTTCTTTTTCTTTTCCTCTTCTCTTCCTCTTTGGGACTCCCCCTTCAACTTCAACTAAGTTTCCTTTATCTTTTCACTCAATCCGAAAATTATTAATATAATATATTCATTGACTTGCAAAACTGCAACAAAGGGACAAAGACAATTTATTGAATCAATCGGCAGCTCCCGTTGGTCATTTTCCGAGTTGCTGGGCCCGAAGGACAAAACCCCAGCCCATGAGAGAAAACGAAGTTGCTGCTATTTAACGACTAGCAGTTCCCTGCAGATCCGATCTTTATACCACCGCGAGATTTTTCACCACATTTGTATGATTGAATTCTTCATTCTTTCCCCCTCACCGCAGAGCTTGGCCGTATCTCTAGTCTCTACTATTTAGTGACAGCAAGTACCCCCACCCTCCTCCCTCCAAAAAAAAAATAAATAAATAAAAATAAAAAAGAGAAAAAAAGAAAACAAAAAAAATAGAAAATAAACGAAAAAAGCAGGGGGGAAAGGAAAAGCAAGACTGAAAGGAAAGGAAAAGGAAATAGGGCAGCCAATCAAATTGTGAGAAAAGGGGGTGAAAAGGGGAGAGACAGGATAAAAAAAAGGAGAGAAACATTTGACAATTAGGAGTACTAATTGGGAAACCAGAAGCTTTCAACATTGTCACGAATATATCGAAGAACAAACTCGCAATGACTCGGGAAGCGGAGACCCTTTAAGTGTTGACCAGCGCCTTCTTGGCCCAGACTCCGTGATAACCATCTGCCTTCCCACGTTCGTCTATCGTTCACGAGCGACCAACTGCCGATATTCTCGTTCTCCGGTATTTACACCAACGATTAGCTATCTGCCCTCCCCCCGATTTCCGCAGAGATAGTCGCGATCTTGTTCTTATCTTGCTATTGCGGCCCTTGGCCGGAGCCCTTTTCCCCCGCCCGCCTCGCGAGATGAGCGGTCTCGCCGATCCCACGTCTAGAAATACCATATTTCCTGGTGCAGCAGATGCGCCAGGCAAGACACGAAAGCTTCCTCTCCTCTCTTCCTCCATCCCATCTTCCAATCAACCCATGGGCGACCCTATGGAGGTCACTACGCCTGCTTCAGCAGCGGCAGCGGGCGCTGGACCCTCGGTCTCCAACAGTTCCGACCCTAATCGAGCGGGTGCAAACACTATAACCACTTCCAATGGCTCGAATGAAACTGGACACGCGCACAATCATGCAGCACCCAACCAGGCTATCGGAGCTGCAGCAGCAGCACAGCAACCCAAAGTTGTGCAAACTGCATTTATTCATAAGCTGTATAAGTACGTCTTCTGGCCTCTTCTGGCTTGTGGTTGTCCCCAATGCTTCGTTAGAGACAACTATTCAAGAGGATTGTTGCTAATAGTGCCTAACAGCATGCTAGAGGACCCTAGTATCCAGCATTTAATATCATGGTCCAGCACCAATGACAGTTTCGTCATGTCGCCTACTTCCGAATTTTCTAAAGTTCTTGCGTTCGTATTTCAACGGTTTCAGGTCCCTTGGCTATTTGCTAATTGTCTACTAGCCAATACTTCAAACATACCAATATCTCGTCCTTCGTGAGGCAATTGAACATGTATGGTTTTCATAAAGGTATGTCTATACGCCTGGGAACCGAATTGTATGCCTTGTCTGTTGCTCATATAAAGGGCCTTAGTTAGCGATGTCTTCCATACCGGATCACCAGACTCGGCACTTTGGGAATTCAAACACGGTAATGGCAATTTCAAACGTGGTGATCTTATTGGATTACGAGAGATTAAGAGGCGAGCTTCGCGGCATGCGTTGATTCATCGCGACTCGTTTCCGGGTCATAAAGCCGTCGCCTCCCAGCCTGGTACGCCAGCTGAGCCGGTCGCTGATGCCACCGAAGCTCGCTTGATGAATTTAGAGCATACAATGTATGACATGCACAACCGCCTGAGTCGCGCCGAAGAAGGCAATGTGGCACTCAATGCAAGATGCCTAGCTATGGCAGAGAGCTTGAGCAGATGCTATCATGTAGGTTTTACTTCTCTTGTGGCTACATTCTATCCCTCATAAGTCAGATATCGCTGATCACCTATGTAAAAGTGGACACACTCAATCTCACGCTTTCTTCAAGGTGTGATTCCGGACCGTGAAAGCTTGCTATACCGGGATGGTGAGTACTAGTACACAATGGACGAACCTCCGGATCTTAGAATGTTTCTCACAATCCTTAGTGTCCAGCATGCAGGCAGAACTAGAAAAACACCTCGATAGCGTGCGAGCTCTGGAACACCCCCCTGATCCGTACCTATCTATCCGACAACCCTATGTCCCTACTGTATCAGTCGATCCGGGGCCACCTCTATCTCCGCGACAAATGCCGCAGGAAGACAGTCGTCGACCTTCGATGATGGATACGGCCAGGCCCAACATGATTCGGCCTCCTGTCCCTTCACATCTAACTGTATCGCCTCGTCGATATGGTTCAATCGGTGCAGCTAATTCTTCCCCAACCTACAACCGCCCGCAGGTCCCGACGGTCATTCCCCCACAACAGCCGATGCCTCACCCTCTTTCATCTGTCTCGTCGCCGCCAGGGCCCAATTTGGCTCGTCGACATACATCCGCGGACATTCGACAGCATGGTTGGCCGCCTCCTGGTGTATCTCCATTCCCGTCTGCTCATCAACCGGGTACGGCAGCAGCTCCTTGGTCTCCGTCGCCGCATCGAACCCCAACTTCAAGTGATCAACAAGTCAGAGAAGTTTTGGCACAGTACGAGATGGGGGCACCACGACGTCTGCAGGATACATCGCGTCATGCCACCCCACCCTTGAATCCGGAACAAACAGTTTCCACATCTGCCGCCGATAACGGTTGGACATTGGGTCCGAGGTTCTCTCGACATGAATCATCTTTGCCTGCAACTAGACGATCGAGCATGGCTAGCAATGTTCATTCGTTGCTGAACCCCGCTGACACCGCTGAACGGCCTGATGAGGATCAGCATGCGATGATCGAGGATCGTAAACGAAAACGGTTGGAATAGACGAACGTTGGCTTGCTGTCCTGGCTATGCTCTCCCCATATGATGATGCATTTTCTAGGGTCTCCGGCGAAGATTCCACCAGGGATCAAGTATTAATTCACCATTACAAAGCCAAGCGTTCAGTACTGTATATCATGGAATATTCACCATAATATCTGGATTTGGTCAATTGTCAAAATTCTTGGTGGATCGATAAACACGTACACACACAAACACACACACACACACTCTCTCTCCTTTAGCGGTCTGACTTCAAGGGGACATTGAATGTCCTTTCTTCTTACTCAACTTTAGGGAGGTGCTGATTACTCTTTTGCCAGCATTGATACCTGTGTAACATCAAAGGACATCGTGGATGTTAGCATGTGACATATTATGGTTGCATTGATGGTGGCGCCAGCATCCGAGGCTTCTTTCGTCTTATTATCATTTACCCTCGAGTTGGGAGGGCAAAAAGTTCTTGGGTATTCCTTAGAAAGGAGAATGTATGTTGGTATCTAGGTGGCTATACTCTCGAGTATACGTAGATTTAACCGGCGGGCTGGCCCTTCAGATCAAGGAACCAAGTGGCTGTGTGGAGTTGCAAATGTGTATATAATTCTATTGTTGTATACTGTATACTTATCGTTCAATTATTTCAAGCAGATAACAGGGTATTTTGGAATACAATGACCAAGAGCAACCGAGCAGTATATAATAATGAAATCACCTCTTCTTCCTCTTCCTCGACCGCTCAGCAAGGATTTCATCTAAGAAGCTCGTAGCTTTCCTTCCCTTCAGCTGGGATGGCGGTTGCTTCACCAATGCCGTACCCTCGCCGTCTCCATCGATATCGGCTTCAACAGGCCCGAGAACCTTCGGACTGGGATCCGCTTTTCTCTTTTTAGTTGACTTCCTTCTGACTATGGACGTTCGCCCTTCCTCCTCGTCGTCATCATAGACTGCATTTCCTGCAATCTGAGATGGACTCATAGCGGAGCCAGAGCCTGATGAAATTTTGTCTTTACCCGGTTGCCGGCCCGCCGCTACATTTTTCTCTGACATGACCTTATTGTAATTCTTCCCCAGGAGCTGTTTCCGTAATTTATCGTTGGAGCCAAGTTCGGTGCGATTCCAACTTCCATCGGCTGCCTTGTTCGGAAGGGGTGCTCCAACTCCTAGACTGTAGCCCAGGATCCAATCAGCGCTAATTTCATACCGGTGCATAGCGACTTTTCTTCCTTTTTGGGGAGGAGAGGTGAATAATTTTGTAGAGCAAAAAGAAGATATACATACGTTTCTGGCACAGCAGTGAAAATCTCATCCTCTTCTCGCTGTAACTCCTCTTCAGACTTATTGGTTTGTTCGTCCAGAGTCTTCGGGGGTAGCCAGGAGGCGACGAGTCGTTGACTGCGCGCTAATGCGACATTAGCTTTGTTCAGTATGATATCTGTTTCTGCTTTGGATAAAGACATGATGCCGGTGATTATGCTTTTTCCTTGGCCTTTTTCTTTTCTTTTCTTAAATTTAAAAGATAGAGAGAGAAAAAAGATTCGAATATGTATTTGATCAACGTTTTCGCGATGGTAAGGCGGAAGGACATGGCAAAATGTATAAATTTATTATGTTCAGCCTACTATCATTATCGAGGATAGAATTAGGTAAATGATATATATATCCCCCCAATTGTATGTAGATCATCAGTACAAATCCCTAATCGAAGGCCCGCAAATGCTCAATGCCCATCAAATCTGAATCGTATAGTAGCGAGCGACGTTCACATTATGTCCAATGTGTCGCTGTATTGACGCGCTGAGAATATACAGGATCAACATCCCGGTCTAGAATATCGATCAGAGTGTTAGAGATTGTGTCGAAGAGCAGATAGGGTAATCTACTCGAGCTCGTATCCTGGCCTGTGTCTGGTATATGGTTTTCTGGGCAGCGTAGGATTATGAAAGCTGCATCGAGTGTCTAGTTATCATTGTTAGGACTGCCAAATACGTCACGGAAGAGGGAAATGGCTAGCGTACCATTAGTAAGGTCTTTCGAAGTTCGACCAGTAACCTAGCCGCACGGTCACCTTCGGCCTGTTATTAGCTTGGACAAGGAAGTCTAGCCATAAGTCCATGTGTACTTTGCGGCCACTCCCTTGGAGTCGCCCTCCCAAAATGCAAGCAGCGAGCGGCGTGACATGTGAAGTTTGCATTAGAAATGATGTGTCCACCAAAGAAGGCTTGTTGAGTGAATCGAATAAGAATAAGCACCTTGGCCGTCTTGCGTAGTTGACAGACGAGGGCGACATGTGCGTTACGTCATTAGTCTTGGTGAAATAACGTCGGCGCGAGGCAGATGAAGGAGCTGCAAGGTTGGGATACGCGGCATGATATAACAACGCCTTGATAAGTGGGACACGCCAAGAATTGGTATTTAAATCGGCGCCTCCAAACTGAACATTCTCATCCAGACGTGCATGCCAAGGGATAAGCCTTTTCTTAGCCAGGAACCGGAGTGTATGACGGGAAGAATGTAGTACTTCGCAGACACGGTCGAAACGTATGTGCTTGGATACTGCAAACTTGAATGCGCTTGCACGATCCATTCGATACCAGACATCACGGGTCGCCTTGAATGCGTTAACCGCACTCAGGTGGTCACTCCAGGTGTTTCGGGAGACACGAGATCTATGCACTTCTTTACGTGCCTCTTGGTTTGCTGATGAGCAGAAGAGAGATTGATCACCCCCGGTTGACCTGATAATGAGAAGTGGATCAAGACAGCGAAATATAACGTCCAGCAATACCAGCTTTGCACAGCATGGGTCAAGAGGAAATTCTGAAAGAACGTCACCGAGAGAAGTAAGCTCCTCTCGCTCATCCAAAGCTCCCATAAGCTGCAAGTTGTTAACTGCCAAGTCCACCTTGGCCTCGTCCGGGGGTTCAATGGAGTCTCGTAGAGTGTCCTGAATAGAGGAAGCGAACGCTGCTCGTTTCACTTGCAAAGCCGTCTGCTGCAAGTCTTCCTGCATCATTCCTGGGAATCTGGTGACGCGGAAAGACTTGTGCATATCCTTCGTAAAAAGAGCAAAGTACTCTCCTTCTTGAACTCTGCCAGCCCTGCCCGCGCGCTGAGCAGAGCTAGATTGGCTTATCCGGCAACATGCGAGCCGGGCAGTCTTTGACCGTGGTTCATATATTCTTTGATTTACCTTGCCCGTATCGGTTACAAATTTTACATCTGAAATAGTTATGGAAGCCTCCGCCACGTCGGTAGACAGGATAATTCGGCGGTGATTTGGCGTGGCCGGACTGAAGAGCTCCTTCTCGCTATCGGCAAGGTTCGTATGGAGTTGCATGATTCTGTAACGACCTTCATCAGAAAAGTCACAGCCCAAAACCTTTCCATATTTCCGAATTACAGTTTCAACATTCATGATGTGCCGTAAGCCTAGGAGGAAGACTAGAATAGAGCCTTTGTCAGTACTAGACAAAATATAGCAGATAACGGCACATATCAAGCCTATCGGGATCAAAGCGCCTTCCTCTCCATAAACAGGTGGAATTACTTGTGACACAGTTGGATTATTCGAATGCTGATTTCCATCGTTCTCTCTTTCATCAGAATCCGGGTGTTCTGGTATTGTTAGAAGATTATACCTTCTCAAATATTTCGCTGTCTGGGGTTCATGAACCAATAATGACCGCGCTTGCGGAGAGTAAGCCTTGAATAAAGATACAATGATCTCATCTAGGTAATGTTTGCCCATAGGAAAAGCGCGACCGGGAATATGAACATGTGGAGCAGGCAGATGACCTCCGTCTTTCGACGGATTTTGAAAATAAGAGGCGAAAAGATCGGTATCAAGAGTTGCACTCATCACAATAATCTTAGGTTCCTTCAATCCGAGTGCTTGATGTCGATCAACAAATTTTCTCAGGAAGAGCATGAGTTCAAGAGCTCGTTCGTGGACTTCATCCAGGATTGTATGGGAGAAGGAGTCCAGATAGAACGTGGAATTCAGCATATTCAGGAGAGAACCTATCGTGCAATACATGATTGAACCTGGTCTTGTGGGAATCTGAGAATCGAATCGAATTTGATACCAAACGGAGCATCTAAGTGATTCTCCTCTTTCTTTCGCCACACGCTTTGCCAGTGAGGTCGCTGCCATTCTACGAGGTTGAACGCAGATAATGTTGCACTCGGTTCCAGAGCCCTAGCGATAGCGTCGTCGAGTATCATCTGAGGCACTTGTGTTGACTTTCCGGAACCAGTATCTGCTAAAATGAGTGAACGTGTGTTTTTCTCGACAAGCTCAAGTATTTCACCCTTCCTTCATCCTTGTTCTGATCGGTAGACTTCCTTGACGCTTCTGTGGCCTACAATTAGCCATGCTCAGTGGCCGGTCTACGTTGTGTTGCCCGTCGAGCCCCTTTTGTTTAGCGGAGGTATATCTCCGCATCTGATCTCCCCTGCGTTTCGCCACGGGGGAGTGATGGGCGGCATCCTAGATCCCTCACAACCCTGAGCATGACAATAAACATATCATCGTCTATATGTAGCTTTACATACTCCGATTCTTCTCTTAGTCTGTAAAGTTCTTGTAATGAATCACTTTTATGGAGCCTTGAGATCAGGTATAACAAAACCTGCAGTTCTGCTGAGGACTGGTGCACATTAGCTTGAACGGCTAGTTTAAGCTACGGGTCATCGTAGGTTACCTTCGAATTTCCTGCTCCACGCGTGGTTATGGTTGTCGAGGTATGCTGGATGGTGCAGTCTACAACACACGCAATCAAACTTGCCCTCATCTCGGGTAACAAATCGAGTTTTGAGCCCTATCAGCTCCTTCTGAACGAAATCAGACTGTAGGGTAGACTTAGGTGACCGCAACAGCACCTTGCCAGATCCACTATAGTCTTCCTCACTAGGAAGAGCTTCTCTCACATCTTGCGATTCGTCCACGGTGTCGACGCCACCTATTGTATGAGATATACCGCTGTCATTGCATAGTGGCCCATTCGCGGGTAAAGAGCTCGCCTCTTGGTTTTGTGATTGTGCAATGGAGGGTTCCAAGGGTGCACGCGTAGTCTCATCGGAAGCGCGTGTCGTATTTGGCCTTCTGCTGGTTATATGGTAGGGGTGTCGAGCACCTAAAAGCAACTACTGTCTGAACTCTAGGTCTAACCTATAGCCTGCTGTGGCCAAGGTATTGGGTAGAGTGATTGGTATCAGTGCGAGACAAGGACGAGCTGCAAATCTGCAGTTTTGGTGGGATCGCTTCGAGGTTAACGGAACCAGAGAAGGACTATATTTGACGCAGTACAGATGCCTGATGTTCTGTTCACGGTGGTAGTTAGTATTTATGCTGCGTTGCATGTATGGAGAAAGATAGGAGCTCAACAAAACCATAATACCAGATAGCTTTGCATTGCCGCAAGCTAGGTGAGGCGCGGCACACATGCATGCATTGGTAGCGTTATGTAGGAGGGAGGACCCCAAGTTTTAAAAACCAACTCATGAGGAAGAAAACAATTATTGATAAAGGTTAATAAATCATGAATCGAGTAAGACGGGGAAAAGGTGACAAGCGAAGCGCAAAGTGATTTTGAATGCTTGCGATACATTGATTAAATGGTGGAACTCATTAAAGACCTTGGCGTTTTTACCAATCCCTCACTACATTTTAAGGTCACTATAATATATTTTGATGTTTTCAAAGATTAAGGAACATGAGGAATAGGATATATTGTTTCTATTCGGTTACTAGCATACCCGTGGCGCCATTGCATATGTATGTACACCTAGATCTATCCGCCTTCTTTCTCCCTCTCTCTATATATATCGGAAGCAACCAACACAACAGTAATGCTCAATATTAGAAGAAGAAAAGCAAATATAACAAAACAAGGTCAAGAGAGCCTAGCACGATACCGCTTATGCCCCCCTTTCTTTGTTTTGGTGTTTTTGCTTCAATCTTTTCTCTGTTTTCATGAATTCTCGAATCCCAACCGGGATGCTAGCAAATAGATCATCCGTTTCATTGGATACGGCCCAATTTGTCTCACTGCCGCCCCCGTCATCGTCCATGCTGGTGCTGGCAGAATCGACCTCGGCCCTTGGAGTGTGACGCATGTCTCCCGTCAAGCCTTTCGAAGCGCCTTTGGCCTTAGCCTGCTCGACCCTCGCAGCCCATTCTTCCATCTCATCACGATAATCATCCCAGACACAATGAACACAGCCACTCATGCAGCAGTTATCAGGTTCCTCTGGCCTCGGCGGTATCGCCACCCCATTTATAGTTTTCCAGGTGGACTCGGGGGGCATCGTACCGGGATTATAACGTGAAGAGCGACCGGGGCCAGCAAGCCGAGTGCCAAAAACAATTGACATCTTGTCCTGCGGTGACAGCGGTTTGATTGTTGAAGATGGTGACGGCTTGTCGGTGCGTTCAGGAACAGGGCACGAGGAACTCGTCGCTTGACGTCGGTAAGGAGAGCGGGACGAGAGAATATCATGATAGTACCCCGATAGTGGATGCGCCTGAGGAGGATCTGTGCCATCTAAGCCCGTTGTCGTCTCCTGATGTTTGATATGTGTATGGCTGGCTGTTCGCCGGGTAGTTAGGAAGGGGCCATATCGTCCGATAGATAGTACTCGAAGAGAGCGCGGCTGGCTTGTAGGTAAAAGGTGGTCCCGGCACACTAAACAGGGTCTCATTCGGAATCCCTTAAAGAGATGCTCCATGGTGCCGAAAGCCTCATTGGGAAGAAGATCGGATATGAATTTGGACCGCGTCCGCGGACATTATGTCATATTGCAAACGATGCAAACATTTGTTCAGCTCATACCAGTTTCTGGCGTCTTCTCTCTAGATATATAAAGTATTAGCCGAAGAAGGAACTCCTCTCCCCCACACTAATCGAATCTAGATAACTACTGGTCTTCACATATCCTCAGGGATAAGGAGTACTTAATGAACATTGAGGGCATTCACCTTCGCAGTGCAAAACAAATAAAGCGCTGTTTCTCTTGACACGTCGCAAATGAACCCGCAACCTCCCCAGTATGATAATGTACAGCGCCCGCTTGGTCGCGCATCATTCCAAGTCCCAACAGAAGCAAGCTTGGCGCGATCGCAACCCGGAAACTTGCAGCGCCCAATCAGCAACTCACCGACTAAGAGCTTACAAGGATCCACCAAACAAGACAGCCACAATAAGCTCCAAAACCAATCCGGAGCAAGGGCCTTTGGGTTGCGCGATAGAAAGGCTCTGAGGCCCTCACTGGCTTCAGATTCAAGCCTAAGATTGGATAGAATCTCCCCAAGCAGGCGATCAAGTGGTCTTCAAGCCTTTGCAGTTCCTCCAAGGCGAGTTTCGAGGAGAATCCTTCCTTCCGACTTGTCGTTTCAGACCCCAAGTGTGGCACAGGAGACTGGCCCGCGGAATGGGCTCCCCGACAGCCCGGATGATCAATTAGAATCCGAGTTGAGTATCGCGACGGGTGAGGCCGACTCGCATAAAGACTTGGGTCAAACTGCCTTGCACGAAGGATTCGAAGAACCCGATCTTCCCCCAACTCCAACACAGTTAGGACTCGAAAGATCTCCTGCACGGCCAAGAAGGCTACTAAGTAGCAGCCCGACTACCCAACGTGGTGTCCGGGGCAAGCGACGACCCACTGACTACCAAGAACAGAGTCCTTCAAAGCTTAGGAGTGTTCATCATGGAGCGGAAGACAAAGATTTATCTGGCTCTGGCCTAGATATGAGTCAATCTCTATTCCCAGTGCCTGTCTTGATGAGACGGAAAGTGAAAGAGCAGCTTTCCATGGATATACAGCAGCTCAACGATGAGATTGCCGAATTGGAGAATTGGTCGATGAGTTCAAGCCGCCATACTGATAATACAGGATGGGAGATGAGCAGGCTTGTGTGAGTCCTTCATATTTAGCCATTAGAGATTGGGCTGACTGGCGGGAAGGTCATTATTAGCCGAAAAATCTTCTCATGTAACATCTGCAACGCCTGGCTCACATGATGAGCCTATATCGTCTCTAATCTCAACGTTACTTCCATTCTCGGCGAAATGTCTTCGAATAACCCCGGAGGAGGCTCTCCCACTGAACCCTTTTGCTCTTAGCGAACTTTCTCATGCCCAATCATATTTAACGATCTTCGCCCCATTGACCCTCAAGGCATACTCAGATACCTACTGCGGGTTGGAACCAGGCATACATTTGGAAAGACGTACCCTAGAACTGTCTCCACCGCCTCCAATCCCTTCTACGCTCCTCGACATATCTATCAACTACGAAGTAAACCTAGGAACACAGTCTATACTCTCCATATCCGCACCGTTAGATGGCGACAAGAAAGTACCGGTATATTTACGACAGTGGATTGACTCAAGATTGGCGAACCCTCTCTTGAAGTTGGACTTATCGGGTCTATGTTGGGGTATAAATCGGTATTGGGAAGCTATAATTTCGCGTGCTCGATTATGGTCGCGACTAGAAAGCCAATGCCAAGGACGGATGACAAGTCATGGAGGCACCGTTGAGCTAGGTGACTACGAAAACTCCAATGCGCAGATTCTCACGACACTAGATCTGCGCAAAATACTACCGCATCTCGAGCGTACATCTATGCTTTTCGAGTCTAGGGGTGAAGATGCTCTAAGAGTCCACCTTTCATGCGAACTAGCCCTTGACGAATGGGCGGGTGAGCCCCGGCTAGTGCCAACGATCAGTATCTCTGCGCCATCCAAAAGGGATGGATGCTCAGGCAAGAAGATAGAACAGGATGCAAGGAGATTATTCCATGCAATCTTGAGCGAGAAGCGGAGTGACCAAATTGGCGCAGACATTGAAATCGATGCCAACACGATAGTACAGGCTATGGAGTGTGTTTTGGGAGCTTTTTTCTGTATTGATCTTGATAAAAATGCTTCCAAAGGGAAGATAAAAGGGTGAAGCGGGTATCATTGGAACTGGATTACCTTAATGTTTGGATCAACGAACCTAGTCAAGAACGATAGCATCAGCGTACCACTTGTTTATGCCAATGGATGGAAGGCATCTTTCCAGCGCAGCTTCACTTCTGCCAAACGAAAAAACAAGGTAGCTAGAAACAACCCAGGGAAAGAGAAGCTCAAGATTACGAAGAAGATTACGCAAGCTGAAATGCAGTATAGATACATTTCCGTCATTTAGCTAGCTTACCGGGGCCTGCATCAGGTTACCCTTGCATAGGATCTTGCGTGCTCTCTGCCTCCCGAAGAGAAATAATGTGTGATGCAAACGAACAGTCGCAAAGGATATCGGTTGAAACACATCAAATTATCTCACAATCTGACAGCCACGATTCGGCTTCGTAACAGATATTCAATCAAAAACTGGAGTAGACCCATTCTTTTAGACGTGAAACTGGGGCATTTGCATTTCGAGAGGTTCGGAGCTTTTTAAGGACAAAGATAAAATGAGAAAAGGGGAGCCACGCCACACCACAGTACACTAATCCCCGACTTGAGTATAGACTCGATCGTCATTAACTGTGAATCACATTTATTTCTTGGCAGCAGCATCCTCCTCGGCCTTAGCCTTAGCACGCTTCTCCCGGATACCCTTGTGGCGAGCTTCACTGCGAGCCTCACGCAGACGGCGGTAGGCAGCCTCCTCGCCCTTGGGCAGATCGTCGCGCTTTACTTCAGTGATAGCCTCTGCAGCAGCGAGGTTCTTAATGGGAAGGGTAGCACCAACGCTTGTGGCGTAGCCTTCAGTCTTGCCCTCGGCGGCGAAGGCAGCCTTGGCAGCCTTGACGTCCTCAGCAGAAGAGTCGAGCTTCTTGAATTGTCCACTCTTGCGGGGGAAGAGGATCAAGCGGGCCTTATAGTCCTTGAGGCGATCCACATTGGCGACGAGCGACTCCTTGGAGTAGTTGACACGGCGGTGATCAACAGTAATACCGACAGTAGGAGCGAGCTTCTTGGGGATACCGGCTTCCTAAATGGGTTCAAACAAGGCCTAAGTAAGCGTCCATCTAACTTCGAAACCCAGCAAGTAGGGCAAACACCACAACCACGCCCCCGCGACATCCACCAACAGGGACAAATTTACCTTGAGCTCGGCAAGAGTGAATCCACGACCGGCACGGACACGGCGGTTGTACTTGACGGTAGGACACCGCACAACGGGACGCAGCTTGTCAACCGGACGAGGAGCAACAGCGGCGGCCTTCGCAAGACGAGCCTCACGACGGCGGTGCTTGCGGCCAGGCTAGAGAATCGCAGATTGTCAGTCGACCATTTAATATCCCAAGACGGCCAAAACAAATCCTTCGTATTGTGATTCGGGTGGGTGAAGCTTCGAGAGCGTACCTGGTCGAAGTGCACGCGCACACGACGCTGCCAATCCTTGCGGAAGTCTATGAAAAACCTGTCAGTCCAATGATTCCTGTAAACCCCTTCCACTCATCCGCCTTCCCAAATGCCAAAAACTATCCATGTAGGCTCACTCACGCTGGTTGAGAATCTGGTTGTTATGCTTGATCGCCTGTATCACCAAAGTTCATCAGTAACCCTCAGCCAATATCAAGAAAATTCCAAATCATTCTGTTGAGCCGTAAAATTAACTTAGATATCGAGGAGCAAAAAACGTACCATTGTGACGGACGGTGATCAAGGCCGGGAGATTGTCGTCGTCGTCGTGGGTGGTTGCTGGTCGTATCTCAAAACGACTCTTCAATAATGGGTGGAACTTTTTTTGGTGTGGCCAACCGCGCAGAGCCGCGCCCGCCTCGCTTAGCGAAAAGCCCTACCCTGGTTACCAAATCCGGAAAGGGTCCCAGACCTCGTCACTTGACATGCCTTTCAGGTTCGCATCGGAATTTCTAGTATGAGCTTGGTTACATTGGAATCAGCATTGCTAGTTATAACAATGTTTATCCTCCCTGTCAACATGGGTTGCTGACTCTTAACTAAAATTGGGCTCCCCCTCCCCCGTAAATATCTACAGCCGCCTCCTCAAATAAATGAACGAATAAATTGACAATTTTTGTTCCACACTTAGTAAGACGACATATCTTGGGCTGACTGGCACCTATACAACTGTGACGAAGGGACAGATTGACCATCTCTCCTATCGCTCCCTAAGCTTGGGTGTTTCCTTAGAGAGCATAGCTTATCAATTCACATAATTTGCTCTTGTCGTCAACAATGTGAAGTGTCAATAATGAGGTACAAGAGAAAATAAAAGGTACAAAAGAGAAATGAAGAGAAAAAAGATAAAAGGCGCCATGATAATACCGATTCACCCCATCATTTACATGTCATCATTCATAACTGTTCCTAACGTGGAACATACAGGACATCAAAGAACATTAAGATAAGAAAAAGAATCGCCTGATGCTAAAAGGTCTAGCTCCACACAAAGACTGGCAGTAAAGATCACAAGATGCGCAACCTGGGAACCTTACAGCAAAATGCACATGTAGGGTTTATACACGGCTAGCACTAGTAGTAGTACTGTTCCATGTGTCAATACCGAGACCCACCTGCTCCTCCGCTTTCGATTTCTTCGTGGCCACACTCTCAAAACTCGCTTTGCGTTTGAGACTGCCAGAGGGACGCCCGGCTCCCGCTTTCCTAACCTGACCGAACAGTGTTGTTTGAAGGAGAGCGCTGGATTTGGGGGCGTTTGGCACTCTTGTAACGCCGTGGTGACTTGAATGATTGCGATGAAGTATGTTGGTTGCCACCGAGCCGGTAAAGGACGAAGGAACGTCGTCTTCAGTCTCGGCTTCCTCGGTGTCAGATGCTGATATTGTGCTATCCCTATCCTGACGCTTATGCTGACATTCTTGGTTTGGAGTGAAGTACTGGCTTTCTCGTTGAGCTACTCGAGAACGAGACGGCGTCAGAGGAAGAGACGATAGTGAGTGTGCAACACGCAGGTGGCCACTTGCAAATTGTTGCTGGGTAGTGTTCTGGTTTTGTGTGGACATTGCACTTGGAGACTCCCTGTTGAGAACGCGGTCTGCCGCTAGGAGGGCAGCGAAAGGATTGTGATTCTCATCCCTGGTTATGTGGTGGCTGCTATTGTCCAAGAAGTGAGGAACAGACTTTCTATGAGGGGTCAGAATCTCAGTCTGTGGGCTGGGTGATAATGAACCTTGCTCCATCATCAAAGAGAGATGCTTTCGATTATCTCTGATACGGCCCTTCAACAAAGTGTTTTCTTCGCCGAGTCGATCAGACTTCTCTTTTTCCTGATCGATGAGTCTCTTTGCTCGGCGAAGCCTTCGGTCAAGAGTAGCATTGGCCCTCTCGAGCTCTTGATTACGTTTGAGAGCAAGTTCTAGTTCCACGTTGGTAAATTGCTGTAGCGATTTAGTCTCGGTATGACGGCGGCGATACTCAGAGCTCTGGAGAATCTCGACTTCTCTTCGAGCCAATTGATGTTCGACCTCGGCGCGTTTAATGGCTTCATTGCTTGTGAATGACAGTAGACTATTCTGCAACTTGAAGTGCAGCGCTGACATACGAGCCTCTTGAGCTATACCCAGTAGTTCTTTCGCTATTGTACGCAGTTTAAATTCATCGGCATCATCAATTTCGTCGGCCGTAGGAAGGTTCTCGGAAGCTCCGTATGCAACGCATAGCGTCTTCTCGATATCAGATGGAGATGCAAGGTATGAGCTAGATCGAGATCTTGATCGTCGGAGAGGAGCTCCAGGAATTTGCGATGATGGTGGCGGAGTCATATCTGATGACGACGATAGTGATGGAGGCGAAAGGAACTTTCCACTCTCGGAGTGCGAGGCGTGGCTCTCAGCCCTTACACTTATTTCCGGAGAAGCAGAGAGCCTTCTACACCGAGTGGGACCGGCGCGACCAGAGATCTCCGCTGGTGGCGCAAGAGAACCTTGCGAGAGCTTAAGTTCGGTGTCTTGTGACATGAGAGAAACAACGATAAGAAAAGCCAAGGTATAATCGTGGGTTGATATCCTTGCATTGTAAGTGAATTAGCAACTGCTGGGTGGATGAATTGGATGAGGTCGCTCTAGGGTGATCAAAAGCATACCGGATATGAGTGAGGTAGGACGTCAAAGCCCAACTGATCTAGGGGATACCTGCTTGAGCGTCGCTGCTACAGTGGTTGTAAACAATGATACAGCCAGTGTGTTTGAAAAGTCGCAAGCGCCCGAGAATTGACCTGTCCGTCGCATAGACACTATGCGACTCTGCTGACTTGCGGCTGGCTCGGTCCGCTTATCAGCGATAGGGCCGTGCAGACTCACGTTTAGATCAAGGACGTGAGGAAGATTTTCAAAAAAAAACACCCGATTTGGACGAACAACAATACAATAGATGGAAGCTTCCGTGAGAAAGGTAACAAGAGTAAGGGAAAGTAGAGTGTGAAGGTAGATGTGATGTAAGGAGCAAGGAGCACTGTGGAGGGTTTGATGCCTTAAGGATGTTGAAAGCGGCGGGTGTTTCGCACATCGGGGAGGCTGGGAAGTCGCTTGCAATGTCTCTGCCTCGACCAACCATGTCCCATATCCCGCATCCACGTGAGCCCAGCCGCGCCCTAGCACCCCCAATTCCAGATACAGTTAGCGTGGCGATCATGCGCCTCACACAAGTAAACAGAAGCCGACCCCATGGGTCTGAAAGGTTGTAACTGAGGCAACAGGGATGGGTACAATGAATCACCATATGAGGTTCTGAATAAGGCAGAGAACGAGAACCTACCTCGGTGCTGAGATAATATGTACTACTTCGTAATATTGTACTCTGTACACTGGGGTTATGCAGCTATGCCGCTTTAACAAGGGTTCTGCCTTAAAAAAGGAAATACTGGTTGTTTTCCCCGGCCATTTCTTTCTTTTTATCTCTCTTTGCCCTGCTCTGCTTCGGCATCTTTCGCTCATAGTACCAATAGAGAAAAACTGGTATATTGACTCATTCATGTGAAGAAGCCAAAAAGTTCCATGGCTAAGGAAGGATATCATATTATAACTGAGGTCAGGAGTAAGTACCTAAAAGGGAAAAGAATTCACGCCTGCTATGAGTCATCCTCAGTAGTAGCGGCTCTTGCAGTCTTTACAATAGAGGCTCTATGAGATAGAATTTCTGTTGACATTGACCAAGTACTAGTATGCGCATCTCTCACGTGAGAAACCTGGCTGCAAATAGTACTCTTACTAGTACATACATACTTACATAGAGCCATGTTTAAAAGTCCACCTTTAGTGTACATGAATATGTTAACTTGTGAGAAGGTAACCATGCTAGTGTACTGAGGTACATCTAGCCCTGCAAACAGTAAAAGTATACAACATACACTGACTGTAACAATAGCTCACTTTTACATGTCATAGTACTAGACCTCAAGCGGATCCTGGTTGACATGATTGTGTTCTTCGGCGGGATGCCGAAGGACAAATCTGGCCAATGGCATGGCAGGATTAATCTATATGAATTGTGGCCCCAGGCAGCAACTAGCACGTAAACAATAATGATAATTATTTTAATACTTTCGTCAAATAATCCCCATCACACAAATAACCCCTTGAAAAGGCACGTTGCCCTGAGCATAGCTTATTCTATCGCTCTGTCCAATTCCTCTTTCACCTCCACTATACTCTATCATCTTTTGTGTGTCAGCTGAGGAGCATTTCCGCCGTCTTTTTTTGCGAGTCTCCTAATCCGCACAAACATGATGAGACTCCTTTCCCACTCTTGAAACCGTTACATCATTCCATAGCAATACTCCGCTTTGCCCTTTGAATAAAACTAACCGGCTACATGTTCATGGGATGTGAACATGGACAAACAACAGAAAATATCGGCTCGACCGAGCGGGATTCCTCGATTAGCCTCTAGACTGCCTCTACCGACGTCTACCGCTTCTAAATCAATTAAGCCCTCCCCATCTCTCGGGAAGCTACGGACAGACACCGGCATCGATACTGCTAGGTTGCGAAGACCTTCCGAGGAACCAGTGTTCAAGAAACCGCTTCCTAAATATTTGTTGCCGAAGAAGTCTCAGAATCGCCTGCAGCAAAGGAGAGATGTTTCTGAATCTGGAACGAGCGAAGGTGGAAAATCGGAAACAGATATTGTGCTAAATGGTTCCTGCAAGGTTGAAACTGATTTTTCAGCCGAGGATGCAGATACTCGAGGTCGCGCGCGACCGTCGCTATCAGATCGAACAATCGAGACATTGTCCCAAATCCCACCGTCGCCCGGATCTTCAAGGCACTCGAGTTTCTTTACTGGGACCAGCCCCATGTGCTCTCCATCGCGTCCGCCATCCGCAATGTCAAACTGTTCGAGGTCACCTTCTAGGTCATCAACGTCACGTCACCCAAACGGCAGTGACTTCCTGTCCCAGCCAGCATCTGCGGTGCGGCTCCCTTCAAGGTCCCGCCAGTCATTATACACTGGCAGCGCCTCAACCGAGCCAATCTCTATGGCGGCTTTGGATAACCTAGCCAAGTCGAAGATGCCTTCTTCAAGAGCAGCAACCGTTTGTGGAAATGCGACGCGTATGCAGTCAAATCCTCGTCCAAGTTTGGATACCACCTCTAGTCAGCCCCACAGCATGGGACCTTCACAGGAGACACTCTGCGTAAAGAAAACGAGGAAGACACCCACGAAGTTGCCCCCGAACCCAAGGCCATCTGCAACAATGCCAAGAACACCACCCGCTAAATCCATCGCGTCCGAGGTAACGACGGAGAAACAATCTGATATGGAAAGCAGAAAAACATCAAGGTCATCGAATGCCTTAAGGGAAAGTATCGCGAAGGCAAAAGCTGCACGGAAAGCAGCGATGGCAAGCAACCCCAACCCCCAAATCCCATCTTTGGACGACCTAAGTGTTGAAGATCCATTCAATCAACGGCCAAAGGATCCGAATAAAGAACTCCTTCGTAAACGTCTTGAAGCGGGGCGGACCTCTGGCCATTTGAACATTGCGGCTATGTCCTTGGCAGTGTTACCAGAGGAAGTTATGACGATGTATGATTTTGATCCGAATTCGTCCACTGAGTGGTATGAAAGTGTAGACCTCATCAAGTTCATTGGCGCAGATAATGAATTCGTCGAATTTCCCGATTCCACTTTCCCAGATATCGACCCACAAGACTCCGATGCTGATGAAAAAGGAAACCAGTTCGGTGGACTGGAATACCTCGACTTACATGGCAACTTATTACGTTCGCTGCCAATTGGTTTCAGGCGGCTACAGCGTCTTCATACCCTGAATCTCTCAAATAACAAGCTATGCATGGAAGACATACAGGTCATCATGGAGATGGTGTCTGTAAAAGACCTCAAGCTAGCGAAAAATCAATTACAAGGGGCATTTCCGGCAGATATAAAAAATCTTAGCAACTTGGAAGTTTTGGATCTGCACGAAAACTCTCTAACAGATCTACCAAACGAACTTGCATATCTTACTTCCCTTCGAAGTTTGAACGTTGGTAATAACCATCTAACCTGTTTGCCTTTCGAAGGTCTAAGCAAGCTTCCGTTGAAAGACCTTAGCGCGCCAAAGAACAGATTGAAGGGCGTTTTGATACCTGCTTCTGTACAGGAGCTTGTGACCTTACAAACTCTGGATGTAGCTAACAATGCCTTGACGAGGCTTTCTGACCACGATATATTTGGACTCCCTAGTCTACACAACCTCGCGATCAGTATGAACCGCATTCAATGCTTGCCAGACGTTTCTACCTGGCAGGCGCTTCTGAGTTTGTCGGCGGAGGATAATAACATAGTAGATTTACCACAAGGATTTACTGAGTTGAAGACCATACGAAACGTTGACCTGACGGGGAACAATTTGACAAAACTGGACGAAAGGATTGGACTGATGGAAAGCCTCGTCACATTCCGAATAGCCAACAATCCTCTTAGGGAGCGCAAGTTTTTAAACATGTCGACTGAGGACTTGAAGCGTGACCTACGAAACCGGTGCGAGCCCGAGCCACACGATACAGATGATGAAGAGGGCTCTGTCGCGACTCAATTTACTCTAGCGCCAGAGTCTCCAGTTCAATCAGCCGCTTGGCTGGTCAAACCTGGAGGAGTCCTCGACAGATCATATACTGACCTTCAAGAGTTGGATATGGATCATCTGGAATGTATAAACCCTCATGAAATCAGGTGTCTTTACCTGCAACACAATCAATTACGTTGTATCCCGGCGCCGGCTCTTGGTATACTTGCCCTTAGCCTGACTGATCTTGATCTTTCACACAATCCCCTGGACACCGCTTCTCTTTTCCCCTCATCGCTGGATTTGCCCAGTCTACAGAACCTCAACTTGAGTGTGACCGGTTTGACCACACTTGAGCCAATATTAGCCAACTTCCAAGCCCCTTCGCTCATGTTCCTAGATGTCTCGAACAACCGCGTTTGCGGGTCTCTTCCCCCCGTTCGTCGAACCTATCCAAGTTTGATGACATTCCTTGCTGCCGATAACCGCTTTGACTATCTGGATTTTGATGCTGTCCAGGGCCTTCAGGTCCTTGATATCGGCAATAATAATATCAACTTCCTTCCACCAAAGTTGGGTCTGCTAAGAGCCGAGGGTTGCCGTAAGAACTGGGGAAACGGATCGGCGCTGAGAAGATTCGAAGTTGCGGGTAATAGTTTCCGGGTTCCACGTTGGCAAATTGTTGCCAAAGGAACAGAGGCTATTCTCGAATGGTTAAAAGATCGGATACCTGAAAATGACCTACGTGAATGGGAGCCGGATGATGAGCTGAGTGTGTAGGAAAAGCTCAAGTACCACGCAACTACATAATGATATTACAAGCCCTGTCTCTGGCTTTGTGCTTGTGTATATAGGCCATCTTTTTAGTGTATTCATATTGCCAGTCTTTTGGGAAGAGCAGGATTCCTGGTTTGGGTGCACCTATCGCTTGATACGTATACAGCCTTCCGATATCAGTAATTTATATATACTATCAAACATACCAAAAAAAAATAGAATACTTGAAGTGGTATCCAGGGTTCTGCAATACATCAAACGGTGTACACGATTAACTCGCTTCCTCAAGAGGTTTACTGACTTCGTCTATCACCCCCAACCATGTCTTCGACCAGTGGGTAAATTTATCCCCGGCCTTTTGTTGGCTGTCGGTCGTACCCTGTTCGCCCCAAGGCATAATCACTGAATTGACAGCGTGAACAGCACATTCCTTCGTTACTTTTATGTAGCGAGTCGACCGCTCCAAGTTCGCTTCATATAGTGCTCCCGCTATTTCGTCAACTTGCTCCGGAATACGCTGTAGGTACGTCATCAGGTATTCTAGCTGGTTAATAATAGAAGACGAGGATTCGGGAACCTTCTTCAAGCGATTCGTGATAATGGCGGGGTAAATCTGGGCAATGGGTTTGAGAAGACGAAGAGCGGTTCCCTTCAGTTCATAGAGCGCAGCTTTGTCCTCGTCATCGCTATCATCCTCATCCAGCTCAGCTTCACCACCTTTTTCAACACCCTGTTTCCCGTCATCGCTCAAGAGCTCGTCAAAAAAGTCATCCTCTTCATCATCATCGGGATTCCAATCGTCAATCTCTTCGACTGCATCTCGCACTAGGTCTCTCCATTCCTCCACACGCCGTACCACAAATCCAACGATGCCTTTGGACGAAAGGTCAACCAAAGCGTCGCAAGCATCCCAAACACGTCCTGTGGCTACGGTAACGGCATCTTTCTCCGACCGCGATAGCTCATCTCCTCTCTTTTTCTTGTCATCCTTTACTTCGTCGTTCTTCTCTGCAACCGACTTGACTTCTTTTATAAGCGATGATAGTTCGTGCAGTGCTGTCCTGGTTAGAGATAGCGCCTCGGCCTGAAATGCTTTAGTGTGATTGGTCGGTGTGATGAGTAGAGCTGCTGTCACGAGCGAAGGGAGAACCGATTCGTTTAGGTCAGCCAGGACAGACCCGACGGCGGAGTGCGTGAATGGAGAGGTAATGGCTAGAAGTGAAAGCTTTGTGACTTGCGACTTAAGGGCCGTCGATGATGCCGACAGGAGGGGAAGTGCATCTTTGCCTGAGAGCTCGGTAGAGGTTGAACCTACGGGGGGCAAGGCCAAGGTCGAGCGGAATTGCTCCAAGAGGGTAAGCGTGGTTGTTAGAGTGATATAAAGCTTCCTTGACATTCTGGCCGGTGTGTACTCGGATGGTTTGAGATGAACAACTCCAAGATGATTTGGGAGAATTTTTGAGTTGGAGAGCTGCGGGGCCGACTGTTAGGGCTCTGCGGGGTCACCTGCGGCTGTTCTTGGTGATGGAATATATAGCGCCTGTATAACGTTAGTAGCTTTGTCTGAATACACGAGAAAAATTGGCTGTTGTAGGTGCTTGTATATCCATCTAGTAATTAAACAAGAATGATATGTATGTGTACTTAATTGTAACATATGTGTCTAAGCTGTTCAATGCATAGATTGTTGCTACACAGGTACAAAAACGTACACAAGACGCAGAGATATCTAATGTGGGGCTCTGTCATCTCCCGTCATGTTCGAAATCTTTTAAGTATGAGAAGTCGAAATCCATCTATAATTTTTCTAGGTAGAAGAAATCTGCTAAGGCGTGAGCCGTGCCCCAGCTTTGACCCTATTTTTCCTGTTCCGTGAAGCTGACCGCTCGACATCTCCGGTCTAAACAGAGCGCCGCGGATCGTTCATCTCCAACTTCAACGCCACCAAGCTTTCTTCGAATTTTTTCACCGCCCAATGCGGATCTGACGACCGTCGTATTTGAACAACCTACGATCGATGCCCCCATATTATGGGAACCGCCAAACCGCGTCCTTCTGGGAAAGCTTCCGTCGCCAAGACCCAGCCTTTACCCGAGAGGACTTTCATAATCGACAATGGCGCGTATACGATGAAAGCCGGCTATGCACCCGACTCGATACCGGAAGATGAAATGAAGGCGCTATCCGTCTGTTCTGTTGTTCCTAACGCCCTTACTAAGACACGTGAAGGCCGCGTCTACGTTGGCGCACAACTCAATACCCATGTTACCGACTGGAACGAGCTGATGTTTCGACGCCCAGTTGAAAAGGGATATATTGTGAATTGGGAAGCACAAAAGGAAATATGGGAGCATTCGTTCTTTGATGAGAAGACTGTGCGAAGCAAGGACCTTCGAATTGCGAACCCGGAAGAAACGACGCTTGTGCTGACCGAGGCACCAAATGCTTTACCAGCGCTGCAGAAGAACGCAGACGAGATTGTGATGGAGGAGTGGGGATTTGGTGGCTATTTAAGATGCGTGGGTACGGTCCTACTTAGCGTAGAGTGTGCTGCTGTTTGGTTCACTAGCTGATATCTGCTATGCCAGGTCCGTCGCTGAACGCTTGGAACGAGATCCAGTCCTTGTTTGCAGACCCCATGGTACAAAATTACGACCCGGCTGTACCAAGAGAATGCCTTCTCGTTGTTGATTCCGGCTATTCTCACACCACGGTTACACCAATCTACAAAGGCCAACCTCTTCAGCGTTCTATTCGCAGACTTGATCTTGGGGGCAAACATCTTACAAACTATCTTAAAGAGATGGTATCAATGAGGCAGTACAACATGGTAGACGAAGCATATATAATTAATGAGGTAAAGGAGGCAGTGTGTTACGTGAGTAACGATTTCGCTTATGATATGGAACGGACTTGGAAGGGCAACCGAAAGCGTGGCCAACCCGGTTTTGGCGAAGGTGTCACGGTCGACTATGTCTTGCCAGACCCAAATGCTGGCAAAAAGGGATTTATGCGACCTCACGACCCTCTTTTAAATGCCAAGAAGAGGAAAAGTGCGCTCTCGGGTTCTACTGCCGAGACGTTATCTGAAGACGTTTTGATCTTGAGTAATGAGCGTTTCACGGTTCCTGAGATCCTATTTACCCCAAGCGATATTGGTATGAAGCAGGCTGGTATCACGGATATGATTCTAGAGAGTCTTTCTGTATTGCCAACTGGGTTACACCCTGCCTTCCTGGCAAATATCCTAGTTGTCGGAGGAAACTCGTTGATTCCTGGATTTATGGAAAGACTGTAAGATGCCTATTCAGTCCATCACCCATTGATATACATAACTAATTTGCTATAGTGAGAGAGAATTGCGCGAAGTTGCTTCAGCAGAATGCGTTGTGAGGGTTCGACGTCCTCAGGAGTAAGTCTATTGCCAACAAGAAGATGCCAACGGTATACTGACGGTCTCTGGAAACAGTCCCATCCGCTCCACCTGGCTGGGGGCAACTCGTTTAGCGACCAATCAAGAAGAGATGAAGAAGGTTGCTGTTACTCGCCAGGAATATCAGGAAAATGGCTCTGCTTGGGTTGGCAGGAAATTTGCTGGCGCGGTATAGAATCAATGGCATTGTTTCGTGGTGTTCAGGATTGGGCTCCCCGGTATACATTGAATTTGGAAGACGCCGGTGACTTAGTATGATGTTTTGGTGTGTGCTCTCCCCCTCTCTCTCTCTAGGTAACATTCGTTAGCGATACCCTTTAAAATTTCGAGAATGGTTCGGCTCCATATAATACTAAGACGTTCTGTTCTCTCTAGCCTTGGGGCATTGGATTGAGGAATTTACTTGATATGTTACTAAATTCATGCTCGTATAATTGAACTTGTTGCATCGATTGATTGATTTCTACGCCAAAGCTCAATTGGTTTACCCGTATATTAGCAGTACATACATAGTTTGAAGATAAGTGGTATGGATATCTTGTTTGTTGTATGTACCCCGCTATTATTATTATTATTTCTAGTTATTCATTGTTAAATTAATTAAATTTTTGGGGGGCTGGGTGGGAGCTTTTTTTTCTTTTTTTCTCTCTTGACAACCCAAGCCACGTCAGTCACTAGATACTTGGCGCACTGGTTGATAATTGGTATCATGGATCCAGCGGATCTTCCACAACCAACTCCATAATATATATGGACGAAGTGTTTTCTCTTCCCCCCCACCTTCTTCTTGGGTCGGAACTAAGGGAACATAATTGGTATGTTGGAGCCAGAAGTTCTCAGAAAAGTAGCAGACTACCTGAACCCCAAGAATAATTCGTAGTATACGACAATCATGATCGGGGTAATGGGACCTTGAACATGTGGCACGCTAATGGCCTATCCATGGTATCTGGTACTATATCCACACCGGGCTCACCGTCATCACTATATAACGGGGGTTTCTCGCTGACGAAATGATGAGCCAAAACTATATTACTTCCATACTCTACCAGCGAACAGAATTCAACCTACAGCAAGACCTATTAACGTCCACCCATTATTATGAGATCCATTACTCAGCTTTACACGCGCAATATCTTCGAGTGTCACTGTTAAAACAGGAACTATGGCGTTGAGTTTCCTGACAATCTCTCAGAGAGTCAACCAATCGATTCACCCCTGCAACGAGCCAGCAAATATTCAGCACTAGTGGATTCAGGCGCAGCTACCGAAGGCCACAAGTACAAAGCACATTTCTCCCGAGCTGAAGATGTTGCTAGGCAAACTGTCGCCTGGGCTGTCGCGCGCTATCAAGCGATCCAGCCGAGGATGGCATTCCTCTCCCCCAGATACGGGAAGCGTGGGCTTACCGAGAAGCCGTTTGAACATGCAGTCCCCGCCAGCAGACCCTGAACCGGCTTACCTTCACCAAGCAAGTGGTCATTTAAGCTTGAAGTGCCATCTACGAAGTGAGAGGGGCCCCGTGGAGTCGCGAAGGAGCCGTATTGTGGCGAGGATTGAAAGATGTCGACTCATCCAGCGCCTTTTTAAGAGAGAAGCACATCGCGAGTAAGTCCTTACAATGCATACAAATCGGCCTTGAGGGTTGACTGATGCTACTTAGGTCTTGCGTGAGCTGTCTAGAACGCATGCCGGCCAATAAGCTGGTGGATCTACCTTGCCAGCATAAGTATTGCAATAGGTGCATCAGGCAGATGGCTGTCATAGGTATGGCAGATGAGCAGTTATTCCCACCAAAATGTTGTTCATGGACGATATCGTCAGAGATCATCCTCCCCATACTGTCAACAAAGGAACAAGAGCTGTTTATCTTGAAAACAAATGAGTATGCGACGCCAGTTAAAGATCGCTGGTACTGCCCTTCACCAACCTGCGGGAAATGGATTCCTACAAAGGCTGTGAAGGGACAGGGATATCGGACACAAACCTGTCCGTGCTGTAGCACGACCATCTGCTCAGGGTGTCGCGGTATTTCTCACAGCTCAGGAGACTGCCATGATACCGGTCTGTCAGCGGTCCTTGAAGTGGCTCGGCTGCAACGATGGCAGAGGTGCTTTAATTGTGGTGCAGTGGTGGAACTCATATTTGGATGTGACCATATCACGTGTAGATGCAGAGCACAGTTCTGGTGAGTCGAGCCTTGTGTGTATCAGTTAGACATCCGGATACGATCCATGCTGATGAGACCCAGCTATAAATGCGGTAACCCGTGGTCATCCTGCGTTTGTGTCACCCCAACAGAGAGGCCAGTGGACCTTTTCACATTTGTTATTGATGGAAATGCGCTTAGTCGAGATGAAGAAGCCGGACTTACAGCAGTACTTGCTGCTATGCTATGCCACGAGAGGGAATCGGAAGAGGATCTAACTGAACAGGGAAGAAAAGGGCGCCGAGCTAGTTGTCGTCCAGAAGGTTGCATGGGCCAAGACAGGAATATCCCCATTGTTCTGGCAACTTGATGAGAACAATATACGCTTGCTATAGACCACTACTACGAGAGTTTGGAACAGGATGGCTTCATCAAATTCACATTCCATTATTCCCCCAACCCCGACAGATGAAATTGTAAACCCACAGTGGTTGATACATACATTTTTTTAAGTGGGTGATCTAACGCCGTAGCAGTACAACAGGGTTATTGGGGGAGTAGTTGGGAAATAATGATCAAAAATTCAAATCAGTAATCGTAGAAGCCCTTTCCGGTTTTCTTGCCCATCCAACCGGCATCGACCATTCTCTTCAGAAGACCCGATGGGCGATATTTGCTGTCTCCAGTCTCCTGGTGCAAAACGTTCATTATAGCCAAGCAGGTGTCCAGCCCAATGAAATCAGCCAAAGTCAAAGGCCCCATGGGAACGTTGGTTCCGTTCTTCATGATAT
The DNA here is from genome assembly GCF_009176365.1 of Aspergillus alliaceus. Taxonomy (NCBI): domain Eukaryota; kingdom Fungi; phylum Ascomycota; class Eurotiomycetes; order Eurotiales; family Aspergillaceae; genus Aspergillus; species Aspergillus alliaceus. Next base: position 118,334 of record NW_022474720.1, read on the forward strand.
TGTCAATATCTTCGCGGGCGCCGACCCCAGTCTCAAGACAGATAATTGCCTCATTAATGTAAGGCATCAGAATACGGTTTGCAAGAAAACCGGGCGAGTCGGCAGAGACCGAAGCAACCTTGCCCATGCGCTGTACAAACGCGATAGCGGTCTCGGTTGTCTCTTGAGAGGTCTGCAGACCAGCGATAATCTCAACGCCCTTTTGAACAGGGACAGGGTTCATGAAATGCGTTGAGATGACTCGAGAAGGAGCCTGGAGATCGGTTGGGCTGGTCGTGGTGGCGGCGGCGATCTTGGTGATCGAGATTGATGAGGTGTTCGTAGCGAGAATGGCATGCTTGGGTGCAATTTGGGCAAGCTTCGTAAAGATGGAGGTCTTGAGGTCAGGAATCTCGGGGACAGCTTCAATGATGAAGTCCACAGATGACAGGTCGTCCATCTTCAAACTCGGCGTGATGCGAGAGCGGACGGTGTCGGCCGCCTCCCGGGTGAGACGTTCTTTGGCGACATCCTTATCAAGAAGTTTATCTGTCAATTGTACTATCATTAGCTCGTTTGAACTAACCAGGCTGGCAAGGCTAATAAGATGGAAGGACGGTATTCGTAGCTCTATACATACCGGCAAACTTGAGGCTCTTATCAAGAGATGCTTGAGAGCTATCAACCAAGGTAACAGGAACTTGAGCTTTCTGCGCAGCAACAAGCGCAATACCTAGGCCCTTTTTCTTCGTTAGATTGTGCTAGAAAGACGTTGTGCAGACTTATCCGCTGTCTACTTACCATTTGACCTGCTCCGATCACTCCTAATGATTTAACCTCGGCAGCATAGGTTGCGGAGGAAGTGGTGAATGCGCGCGAGGCAATTGAGGGCCCCTTATAGCAGAGAGATCGGAGGGTAGATGACAGCATTGTTGCAATAGTAGCGGATCTGAATCGTGCTACAGTAAGGAGAGATGAACAAGCACGACAAATCCCAACTTAAGTTTTGCTATGTATTTATTTTGTATACCCTGCCTAGTACGAAAGCATCCGAAATCATTCCGCGGGCCCCCATGTGATCCGACGTCATCGGTTATCTTCGGCTTCCCGGACCATCTATTCTTCCGTATACCCGAGAGACGCGGAGGCACGTGAGCCGACGCGTTACTATTGGTTCATGCGCGTTCTCCTTATCCCAGGTGATAGAAGATGAGAGCAACGACTGCAAGCACAACTGGCCATCATGAACGAAGAACCTGAGGCCTTTGGCCTAGGAGTTCAAGTTGTGGACCCCGATGTCCGCGCTCACATTTATAGTTTGGTCACTGCGGTGTGTACTGCTTCTTGTTTAATGGTCTTACATTCGAATCTAGAATTCTGATGATTTCCTAGTTAGGTGGATTCAATGGCGACGATGCGGATCGTTACGTATTAGGAGATGATGCCCTGGCTTGCTTGCGTGACATCAGGCGCTGGCTGAGATTGTACGATGAGAAATACAAGCGCATGGATGTGGCGCGATGCCTTGGGGAAGCGAATCTGATCAACGGGGACCTTCTACCGATCCTTTCGCTGTGGTGGAGCAGTGGCCAGAAGAGCAAACATATGTCCAGGATTGCATTAGCATGTTGTAAGCGCAGGGCTGCATTACGACTCACTAGCCCGACCGTTTTACTAATGATCTGAAGTGGAATTGCTAGTTCCTTTGACCTGGCCACTGGAAATCCACGGCGAGATGACTGTCAACCATCACCGACATATTCCCTACTTACAGCAGACTCAAGTCTCTTATAAGCGAGGTCTCCTAAGCTACGGTAGCTTCAGCCTACTTCGAACTATTGTCCGAATTGGGCTTCCTAGCATGGCCGTTCCACGTTCTGAACGAACAACTCGGGATGACGGCATTCTCAAACTCATTCTCTATCTGTTGCGAAACATCGCGGTGATCACCCCGAGCACTCGCCTTGCGGCGGAGGGTGAGGAAGAGGAGACATCTAGATCTGCGACCATCAACGCCTTTCAATACCAAGATGTATTTGCGCTCCTTCTAACTATGTGTTCCAACATTGGCGATGACTTCAGTATGCAAGATGTGGTTCTCCTTGAAATAATGTTCCACCTTGTGAAAGGTGTCAACGTCGAGAAACTATTCATGGACGATGCCCAGCGAAGCGCTAAACACACGGATGAACTGGATACCGTGCTGAAGCTAGAGTCGTCTCTGCAGCGAGAGTACGCCAGGAACGCACCAACCCGACACGGCCGATTTGGAACGATGATTTGGGTCAAGCGTGACGACGCTAAGCTATCTACTGTCTCAGGGCAGGACATCCTCAAAGATAGCCAGGCGACGCTCCAGAAAATGGATGAAAGCAAGAAGTGGAACAAGCCCCAAACACACCGGAAGCATAAAGATTCAACTCTTAACAATGATTTCAGTACGCCAGTCCATCTGAACGCCGCTGCGTCAAGGAATCTGAGGATGTTCGTAGAAGAATTTCTCGACTCTGGGTTCAACCCTTTATTCACGCATGTTCGGAAAGCCATAGAACGTGAAGCTGAACGCGTTTTACCCATCAATTTACGTCAGTTCTTTTACACTGTTGCCTGGTTTCTGGAAGCTGAACGCGCACGCCGCGCACGCCAGCATGAGAAGCAGTCACGGACTGAAAGGCCCCTGAAGGAACTAGAGCCGGATAGCTTCGGGCTAATCGCCAGTGTCCTTGACCAGGAAACTTTCGTGTTTCTGAGCCGATCCATGCAGAATAGCTTTGACCAGAAAGACTGGGAAGATCTTAATGCGGAAATGCGCTGCTTCACTCAGATCTTGCTAACTGTGCAAGAAATGGCACAATCGCCTCTCGATGAGGACCAGGAAATCGCCGAGAATATCCAGAATCGGATATTTTACGAAGAAACAACCCACGATCGCGTGCTTGCCATCATACGCGGGTACAAAGATCAAGGATTTGGTTACCTAGATGCATGCACTGAGCTGTCACATGTGTTCCTGCGAATGCTGGAGCGCTACTCCAAGGAGAATGTTGATATGCAAGTGCGATCTCAACGGCGTGCTAGGCGCAAAAAGAAACAAGTCCAAGCAGCTGCTGTAGAAGAAGAAGGCAACAACGAAGAGCATCCATCCGAGAACGAGGACATACTCGAGGCTGAGCGAGTCTGTAGGGAGCGTAAGTTTGACTTCAAGCGCTTTGCTGCTAAGTTTTGCAACCAAAAGTGTGTTGATACTTTTGTTGCTTTCACAAAATACTTCAGGGAACTGGACTCGGATCAATTAAGACGTGCCCATCGCTATTTTTACAGAGTCGCTTTTAAGCAAGAAATGAGTGTCTTGCTGTTTCGCGTTGACATACTCAATCTTTTCTACCGAATGATTAAAGGGCCTGGTGCGATGGATTCAAACAAACCGATCTTCAAGGAATGGGAAGAGCTGGCCCGACAGATCATCAGACGAATGACTAAGAAGATCGACCAGCGTCCCGCCCTGATTACGGAGTTACTTTTCAGCAAAATGAACTCGACCCTATTCTATCTGGAATATGGTCATGAGAAACAAACATTAACTTCAGTGAGAAGGGCGCCGGCTGAGCTTGAAGTCAACCCCGCCGACGCAGTAACGTTCAGTGAGAAGATAAATATCGTAGTTGGTGCACTTGTTATGGATGAGCAGGCCGATTTGGTTGCATGGGTTAGTAGTGTGTTAGGCTCGGCAGCAGAAGAGAGAGAGTCCTGGGAAGCCCAAGATGATGCTCAGCGAGCCGAGTCTCTGGGTGCATCACGAGCCCCTAATCCAATGATTGGTATGTATTCTAGACCTCTAATTGATGCTCAATATTCTAATTTGAAGCAGCCGTCAACCCTCGTGATGATGCGTGTAAACAGGCCATGTTCTTGAATGCTAAGCTGCGCCTGCTTATGACATTAATCGGATTTGAACGCCTTGGAATGGAGGATGTTGCCGGAGCCTCTTGGATTGTGCCTTCATCACAGGGATCGAAAGATCTTCGAGACATTAAGTCGACTATCGATAAATATCTTGAGGATCCATACACGGGAGACATTGAGCGTGATCCTCGGCAGATGCTTCGACGCAGATACAACCCCGAAGATAAGGAGCGCAACTATCAAACAACACTTGACGTTAATTTCGGCTCTGACTCTGAGGGCGAGGATATTCCGGATGGACCTCTTTTCCCACCAAACCCGCGATCGAAGGCAAAGTCGCTGGATGAATTGAAGAAGAGGCGCAAGAAACGCCAAGAGACCGACCATGGCGAACCAGTAGATGAGGCCATTTTGGAAGCACGTCGCAAGGCGCGCCTGGAGAACGCACAAGCCCGCCTAGCTAAGATCAAGAGTGAAGTTTGCGTTGACCCCGTTGATGATGAGTCGGATGAGGAAGCCGACAAGGAATTCTTTGATCTCGAGGAAAAAAGACGAAAAGAACAAGCTGTCCGGGTCAGGAAGGCCCTGCTCACCGGTGTCTTTGAGGAAATCGGGAGTAACACCAATAGAAATAGCGAACGCAAGCGACAAATCAACCCGCATAAATCTGGGAATTCCGGGACACAAAGTAAGCGTCAACGGCGCAGGCAACCGCCAGAAGACGTCGACGAGGATGATATTATATTAGGTGGATCAGTTGTTCGCTTGCCTCGTCATGATACTGAAGATAACCGAGATGAGGACGATGAGCTCAGCTTCGACGACAACCTAGCCTTTCGTCGAGATCGGGGTCAGGGAAAAGGGCCAGAATCTCCTAGTCGCGGCGAAGACACGAATCCAAGTGATAATGTTGAGCCAAACGGTGATGATGAGTATGTGCCGGCTGCGGCATTGGCGCGAAAGCGGTTGCGTGCTGGGTTTGTGATTGACAGTGATTCTGAATGAGCTCGGCTTGTTTTCTTATACGGCCCTATAATGACTTAATGATTGACGCTGGAGGTATTCCTGGGATAAAATAGGGTGCATATGGCACGCCATCTTGTATTTAACGCTTTCTTAGATCTTAAGCAGACAAGTGTGAGTCGGTTCATACAGAGAAAGAGAGAGTTAACCTACTTAGTAAGTCGGGCAATAAAGAGAAGAAATACTATAAGTGGGAAGTGGGAGAAGCATGGTTATTTCGTTTATAAAAAGTAATAACAATAAAACAACAACTCTCTGCTGCAGCACCACGAAACCCTAATCGGGCAACGTTCGTCTTCCTTCTAGACGAACAGAGCCGCATTCTAACCCATGGCGACAGTTTATCTATAAGACAGGGATTCTACCTGTCAGAAATCATCGTTGTGCAACCCGGGAAGGGCAGGAAACCACACGATTGGTACCTTGAAGGTAGGAGCAGTCTCAAGGTTCCTACACCACTCTCCAAGGCGAAAAGACAGAAAGGCTCGCCGGTTAGACACCAAGTCTGGGGAAATATACAACGGCAAATCAGCCGGTCGCATCGTTCTTCCCGCAGGCAGCTTTCAACCGGGGGAAGACAGCATATCGGGTTTCTTCCCGTTGGTGGATGAGTCAAGTTCATGTTCAATTACCCTCGAGGCCTTGGCTACGATGAAAACCTCAGCTAGGGGCGAATCCATGTTACCTATTTGGATAGACGATGGCGATCTGGTTACGGTCTGGCCTACGTATTTGTGCGGAAGATTGGCCTTGATATCGAGATAATGAGAGGAACCAGATTGGGAGACTTCTGAAGGGAGCATCCTACTCTGCAGAAGTAGGCTTCTGGATGGAAGGCTAGTTAGCTCAGGCATACATGTGTGTGTGTGTGTGTGTGTGTGGATTTTACCTCACAAGAATGAAAGAACTTGAAGTAATGTTTTCTCTATAAACACAGGTAACAGATATATATCAGGTCAGCAAAAGAAGAATTGACTTCATTCACTCCAGGCTATTGCTTCCTCCCTCCCGAAATGCAGGCGAGCCCTGGTAACCGCTTGTCCTGCGTTCTTTATGCGCTCAATTCCCCTCCCATTCAAATATACAATTCACTACACGCTCTACTTTTCCATTGCCCCTGACTCCTTTTTCTGTTTCTGATCTGTCACCTGCTCACATTCCCCATTTCACCTCAATTTGACAACTTTCCAACCAACCATGACAGATTAAAATGACCGCAAGTCATCCTTGATGGGCTCTCTCCAAGTGCTCAGGAGCACCTTTGGTGGGCGACATACCCAGTGGAAACTCGACGACAACAGAAAGACAGCAGCGCGTACATTCTCTTCGGACTCAACAACATCTGCCGAAAACAGCAGCCCAGTCTTATCCTTCCCGACCGGCGTCTATCATTTAACCCGGAAACAATCAACCATCCAAACCCACCATCAGATATCCATGTCATTACCTGAAAGAGGTTCATTGTCGAGACACAACAGCCTCAACTACAGTACAGAAAGCCCTGGCCTCAATAGCAGTGAGGTACAGGCGTGGGACTCGAATGTGCAAGCTCGGCCTGTAGCCTCTTCTTCACAAACACAAAGTCAGACGAGATTAGGGTGCTATACCACACAAATACCCTCAAGGATCCCGACGCCTGCGAAGTCTCCAGCCGGAGATTTATACCCCCATGTAGTATATCGAAAAGAAAGCAAAAGAAGTGCGTTATCTTCCTTGGCAAACCAGTGCGTGGATATGAAAAGACATGCAGGAACCGTCAACAAAGAGAATATTAAAAATAGAGAAGAACAAGGGATTGTCCATTATGAAAACGCGCAAAATTTCAGGTCGTTAAAGAGCCTATCCGACTCGAACGCAGCTGCAAAATCTAGGCTACAGTCCCGAGGTTACTATCAGAGGATTATCGATAGTAATCTCATGCAGAGAGCAACAGCAACAAGATTACCGTCAAAGCGACATCATAGCAGCATGCCTCCGGAAAAGTCTACTCCTATCCCCTATGTCGCTGTTGACAGACCTGAAAGTACATACAGCTCGCTCGTATCTCCTGAAGCTAGAAGTCGACCCTCGGTTCGACTATTCAACCCTGTATCAGCACTCATATCACGATTTGAGACTGGGACACCCAGAGCGGAGAGCGTCAAAAGCACTTGTTCAAGCGCAAGTGGGATAATCCATGGACACGGCAAGGTCTTGACTTTGGGGAAAGAGCGAATTGAGCACCTTGTTCCCAAAGGGAAGTTATCAGTACGCCATCAGTCGATCGGGTACTATCAACCCAAAATTTCTAGAGCAACGAATGTCACTCGAAAAGAAAGCGGCCAAATGGAGTACATACCCAAAGGACTTCGATGGACCACCGGATTCGAGAATCTGAAGCTCGAAGGTAGGGCAAAGAGTGGTGCATTTTTACTCCCTAATCGTGCAAGAGCTCCAAGCCAGAGTGCCACAAGGTTGAGCCCACTTTCAGATGCAGGAAGTGCGAGACTTAGGGATCAAACAGGGAGAATGGTATTGTTGAGAAGCCACTCCGTGGGGATCCGTTCGAGGTTGAAGAAGCCAGGACTAACGATCCTTGCTGGCTGTGTTTCGCAGGTCAGTGAATCTCAACCTCAACAATACTGGCTCGGTAGATTTGTCACTCTTGTCAATGCATTCCATTATGAGGATTCCTTTAACGAGCCAGACATCGCAACGGGGTTCGGTATGTTATCTAGTTACTCTCGTCCGTTGGGGCATACGGACTCCAACGAAGCAGGATACCGCATAAAACGAGCCTTCATGGTCCTGGAAAATGTTTGCATCAATGATGAAGCGAGCGCGAGTCTACTAAAATTCCGGAACGAGTATATCGACAAATTTGGAGATCGGTGGATGATATGATCTTCCGTCGTCGGCATCAAACGAAATAGCAGCGTCAGTTAGATATCCTGACAGCAGTGGAGAAAGCTGTTAGGGCATTGGAAGGGATATGCGTATTCCATATTCTGTCTGGTTGACCTGAGGATGTCGCTTGCATATTCATAAAAGACCGTAATTCTCCTAGGAATTCGACAAGGAGATTTAATTATTGAAATGAATCGTCGATTATGCTACATGTCCGGTGGGAAACCATGGCAACTTGCTGAATTCAAACCGTCCTCAGAGGATCCCCGAAGACCCATTAACGCCAGACTAGCACCAAAAACACCTTATACCAGTTTTGAAACGCCACTGGATCCCAAATGTTTTCGTCAACTATGCCCGAACCTGTGTGTTGAGCAAACTATTTTCTACTCCTCAAAAACGCTGCAACTTGTTCATGCCTCGTGACAAAGAACATCCGCTTTCGATCCGATTTCCAGATGAGCACCCCGATCTCTTCAGCATACCGACATGGAGCCTCGTACTCAGCCAAACTAACGAAGTCCTTGAACAAAAAGCCAGGAGTTGCTTTGACACGATCGCGTTCCAATTGCCACAGCCGAATCTGATCAGTGACCGTCGGGGGCAGCACGGACGGTGGTATGCCGGCCTGGTTAGAGGTGGATCGGGAGGCGTTGTGTTTGCGCATCTGAGGATGAGCGTGTGTGGCCAAGTATGAGATAATTTGATCGGCGGTAATGCCCATTTCTATGGCGCGACGCACCGACTGGCGGGTGATTTTACCAGTGATGAGGTTAGGGAAACGGTATTTGAGCGTAGTGAAAAGTGCAATAAGGGAAATCTGCAGTGGTGACGAGGTGTATGCATAGAGACGGTAGTTAGTCTCAATGATGATGAATCCAGATCCTGTCTTGCTTGAGCTTGTGCCAGAGGGTCCGGAGAGGGACCCAGAGATGGGGTTGCTCAACGCGCTGGAGTCGGACGTAAGAGTAGTTGCGAGACGGGTAGGATAGAAATGACTGGCATCTGGAGAATCCTGATAGACAATACCAAAATCGGCCAGATCCGTCAGAGTCCGGAGTTGATTAGATGTCAGATGCTTCTTGTCGTATGATTTTCCAAGTTCCAAGCTGCTCAGCAAGAAGACAAACGAAAGGACCTCTACGCTGCTCATGCCAATGGCATCCGCGCTTTCAACATAAAGCATGAGAATATGCCAAACCTGTGTGCTGACATCCTGCAAAACAAATGCGAACCCATCTTGGGTGATTTCCACGCGACGATCTCTGATCTCGACAAGGTGCCCCGCCTGCAAGAGTTGCTTCACGCCTTTACTCAGGTTGACATCGCGCTGGATACCAAGTCCACTAGTCCCCACCATGTATCCCAACACCCCTTCCCATTGACGCCGGGCGTACTCATCCAGCTCAGTTACGGAGATAGCCGCCCTATCAGATATATCCGATAGTACCCCAAAGGACTGTGTCTTTTCGGCGCCCGTTAGAGCTTGACGGAGCGACGACGCAAACGGATTGGTGACCTTGTAGGCGCGGATGTTGTCTGCGATGACAGTGTTCGACAGGATATGGAGTCTTCCCAAAATTGACAATGCATTGTCTCGCTCCCTTCAAGCAGTGCAGTCCGTCAGTCGTCTAGTCCGTAAATCACAAAAGCTCCCCAGGGTCCCACTCACTTCAAACTGTCTGCCTTTACCCAGACCTCCAAATCGGCCGCTGGAAGAGGGTCTCTAAGATATAGAAGCGCCATGACGAAACATTTTGCTAGGTCTTATGTTAACACCTCCGAATTTCTTGGGTAACTTTCAGAGTAGGAAGAACGTGCGTACCCAAGTCAGGTAACATGCGCCTGAAGATGGCGAGGGCAGTGGATGGCTGCTGGTAGAGCTTGTAGAAAGTTGTTCCTGGCAGGCTTTCAAGATAATCAAACGGACGGGAAGGAGCGGCGGCCATGGCCATATTGACTGCAGAGGAAAAAGGGGGGCGGCGGGAATCCGAACCGTCACCCCTGCAACATGATGTGAGCTAGAAAGGTTGGCTGAGAGAAGTAAACGATTGATGAGGTTGAATATGGATGGGCATGGACTAGATTTGCTCCGGTGACCACAGCGGCTGCGGAGCGCAATCCGAGGCGATAACATGATCTCACGGGACTTTTGACCCTTAGTAGATTGAATTTGCCTTGATTAAATAGTACATACGACTTGAAAGTCTCGTCTCCTCTACCTCACTCAATTTTTTTTCTGTATAAATCTTTCCGTACTTTATAACTCACGATGACGGCTTTGCGGTTCGTTAGATCTGTATGTAAACTATACATCTTCTATTTTAGGGGGGTTCTCCAGACTGAATGTTTCCCCAGGTTTGGGAGTCCTTTCGGGCTACATCGGGATTGGAGCCTCGGTAAGTGACAGCATCCATAACTGGGAAGGGATTGTCGCTGAGGCATCAATCGCTGTTGTAAAAGTCTTTTGGACAATGTAAGCTCTATTGTGCCTCAATTGCCGGTTCTACCAAGAAACTATCTGTCGTCGACCCTACGTGCTAACTGAACCAAGCTTCGGTTGACTGCCGCAAAACCTGGCCAAGTAAATTTCGAGCTAGATATCCAGAAAGAGCATACAGTAAGGACCCGGTCCAGAGAATGATATACCTATCGACTAACCTTCTGTTGAGAATCGTCTAAATATTCTTCATGGCGGTACTATTGCTAGTATGGGTACGCAAAGCATGACTACCTACTCTCTATCTTGACATGTTCGGAAGCATATCACTTACAGTCTTGACTTATTATTGTAGTGGACCTCGGAGGCTCTCTAGCTGTCGCCTCCTGTGGTCTGTTTGCTACCGGGGTCTCGACCGATCTCAATGGTAACTAACCGTCAACCCAGTGGATGGATATTCATTAGTATGCGAGATGAATCTCTGACCAAATTTAGTGACATACCTGAGCTCGGGAGGTAAGATAGGGGATAAGATCTTGGCTGTATGTTCTTCAAGACTCCATGCTGGCTGGACACATAAACCAGGCTTGATGCTCTTAGTTACGTAAACCCAAGCGTGCTGACCTTGCTACAGGAAGCTAGCTGCGATAAATGTAGGTTCCCGATTATCCATCGGATCGGCCCAAATATGTATCCCTATTCCGTTTCCCTCCCACTCTCTCATTTCTTCTTTCTTGCTTTCTTTCACAAAGAAATATCATATCATCCTGTTGAACTCTCAAACTAACTGGTTCAACAGTTGGGAAAACCCTTGCATATACCTCTATCAAGTTCGTCAACAGCAAAGGCGAAGTTGTTGCCAGAGGAAGTCACACCAAGTATGTAATCTGCATACGACATCTTAAACCACGTCGGAGGATGTCATCTGTACTAACCTCCCCTATAGATACATCGCACTGGCCTGGAAGGACCCACAGAACATCGTCGAGGAGCTTGGCGGGCGGCGTTCTTGAGAAGAACAAGAGACAAAAGAATGGCCATGCTGTGTAAACTAGACCTCAAGGTGTTGTCGTTCACCTATATGTATACCGGTGGAGTCCACCAGTGAGGCAATCACTGTTATATAGAGAGATGGCATAGGCCTTACTAGTTGAGTTGTGTTCATGCCTACGAGTTAACTGGTCGTGTATATATATTTGTGTCAGCGGTAGAGCTTTCCTGTAAGCTCTACGTAGAACGGTAGTGTCAATTAATGAAACTTGCCACGGAGAACGAGAAATATGTTCCACCACTGTATGTAACTAGAATGAACAGATTCAATGATCAATGATAAACCGAACGGGAGTATTCTCACCGACTGAGTGTAAAACCCCTATCCTCCATTTAAATTTCATGCCAATAATCATATTAGAAAAAAGGAAACATACAACGCCGCCAACATGGAGCCTCCAATAGTTGTCATAGGTCTATGGGACACAATACTGCATTCCTGACGCAGGACCAAGGAGCACAAGCGCTGGTAAAACCACAAAGCCAACTACGGGCCAGTGAAAACATGCTCATGCAAAGGATCTTCGTCCGGCTCGTCGCTAGCGCCAAGCATGACCTCATCCTCATCCATTAGTCCCTCATCACAATTTGGGATCGCGTCCTCAACCACGACATCCTGACCTCCTAATGCCTTGAGCTTAGCTTGGGTCATTTCGAACACGTATTGGCCAAGATGTTCGACTCCTTCCATCGGTGTGCCATGAACCTCATCATCCAGCGATCGAATGGTCGGGAACATTTCGCCTGCGGCAAGCATGAGCTTATCGGGCCGTTGGAACAATAGATCAAATGCTGGCTTGAGCTCATAGCATGACTCGAATACCTCGCGCCGACCGAGAATATAGAGGCCAAGACGGGCGCGGGAAAGTGCAACTGTTAGACGACGGACATCACGTAGGTATCCAACCGTGCGAGTTCGCGTGAGTGAAAGAATTACATCTGTAGTTTCAATTTAGTAAGAGATATCACAGGCAAAATCACCAAGAGTATATGAACGGGTATTAGACATACAGTCGTTTTGTTCGCCTTGATACTTGTCCACGGTAGTCACGATCTTAGGCATCCCGAACAAAGCATTCTTGGCACATCGGTGGTTCAAAACATCCTTCATCAAAGCCGTTTGTCCCGCATAGGTCGCAAGGATGGTTATCTTGGATGCTGGGTAGCCAAGCAACCGCATGTATTGATAGAGGGCGACGGCATATTCTGCCTCGCCCAGGTTTTGAATAAAATGAGGAGTAGGTTCTCTTTCACCCACGCCCTGGTAGTCAGGAACGTTGACAAATTGGTAATCGAATTGGAACCCAGCATTTGCCTGCTTGAACTCGTCGGCTGTTTCAACGACTGACAAATCTCCCAGCTGCTTATAACGCCACCGAAACAGTTCCGCGATGCTACGTCTCGCACGGCCCTGCTGATCAAGCGTAATTACGGGCACGCCCAGTCTCACCAGACGGAGGAAAAGACTTTGCTCAAAATGAGCGTACTGCCGGAAAGCAAGGTTTTGGATGATTGGGGAATTCTGAAGGTGATCGCCGCAGAGAACCACACGCTTCAATGGTAGCTGGCCGCCCTTCATAGTCTGTAAGGCGGAAGGAATGAAGCTTTCAATCTCTGTGATTTGTGCGGCTTCTTCCATCACCACATTGTCATAATGAAACCCAAGGTTGGCAATCTCCTGGCGGCGCATTGCAGCATGGGTGGATGTCATCGCAATAATCCTCGCCTCTTTCACTAGGAGGTAATTTGCTTTATCTTTCGGTTGCCGTAAGATCTCAAACGGCCGGATATCCTCGAGCTCATAGAATATCTTGTCGATGTGCCGCTGACAGCCTTCTGCTACATCGAGCACTTCTTCCTTGGATCTTGTAGGGTCAAATAGAGGCTGTGGGGCGTTGGAAAAGTAGGCGTGGAACGGGAAAGCCGCAATGATCTCTTCAGTAGGCGTACTTTCAACGCGGGACTGGTCCCAGAACTTTGCCCACGCAGGCTGGATGTATACTGTATTGAAGTACCCGGCGGTCTCGCATGAGTTACCATGAGCGCCCTGTGCCCCAATAGATGCTGCTAACCGTGTAACTTCAGAGAGATAGTAGTTACGGTTATCGAGGAACGATTCAACACGGCCATACTTGCTATAGCTTGACTCAGTTTCTAGCTCTTCTTCACCGTGACCAAGGCGCAAAAGATGGCGTTCATCTATATCCAGTGCAACTATCTTCTGGAAAAGTTGGTTCAGCGCCTGATTGCTATGTGCAACTAACAGTGTGCGCTCGTTGGGAAAGTCATGGTAGATGTTATTGATGATTTGGGTTGCAACATCCGTCTTTCCAGTTCCGGGAGGTCCGACAATAACGGTCAGCCCGGGTTGGGTCCCAGATGCGATGGCTTCCACCTGAGCTGGTGTAAATCGGACAGAGTTAAGCTTCGGTGCATCGACAGGGTAAGGGCCTGGGTTAGGTGGCTTGTACGTCGAGACACGAAGTGAATAGGAGGTAGACTGTTCCTTATCTGTTTGATCTCTCCGCCGCTTCTTAGAGGCATTCGACGGAGGCATTTTTTGGGCATCTTCAACATATTCAAGTATATATGGGGGTCCGAAGCTCGATGTCTCTTCTCCAGAAGGCTCAATTGTTATGCCCGGAAAGCTCTCGACCAGATGCTGCCAGTCCAAGAACGTGTCGCGAAAATCGACCGACTTGAATTTGTTTGGCAATTCGGTGTAACGGGCCCCCGCGGGGTCCCCATAGCCTAGAAAGATATCCTGAAGCCAGGAAGGAAGGCTTATGTCAGAGACAATGAGCTTTTGCATAGTCTCGAGTATAGACTTGAAATTGTTTTCCCTTCCCTTTCTCCTTGCGACTACATTGATCAACGGATAGATGTCTGGTTTACCCTGCACATTGCGGTCTTTATCCGCTTTGAAGGCATCGGGGTCAAGGTTGACTAAAAGTCTCCTGATGTGGGGCTTCGACCGATGGCCATTAGTCTGCCCTGAGAACGGTTCGCGCAACGGACGACCACTTTCATCGAGCACCTGCACAATTTCCGCTGTTCTGAGGTGCGTTAAGCTAGGACTATCGGTTGTAGTGGGGTCCTGGAATGCCGTTTTGCTGGCGTTGCCAGGTTGCACAGCTAAAAGGAAAACCACGTCGTCTGGGCGGAGGGACTCCCATTCCATCCGGACGTGGTCGGCCAGTCTGCCAACCTCGACCACAATCTCAGCTCTCACGAAAGCCGGATTTGGGGAGCCAACTTTCGGAGGCGCAACCTCAATGATAGCAGGCTTTGAGATAGGAATTGCCATTCGGGAAAATCCTTCGAAAGTTAGGCTTTTACCATCTCGGCTGGCTCGGGGCTGCATTCGCTTGACGATTGTTTCCATGTCTTTGCGAATTTGAAAAAAGGCCTCAGATCGATATAATAGAAATGAGCGCCATAGAAAATCCCCCAAGCTCAGGTATTGAAGGTTCAACTTTGGGATTGCAAGTGGCCTAGATCCATCATAGGTTTCATTCCGCAGTAAAGCAGGGTCATAGAGGTTTTCTTCCGTCGGAACCACATTGAGGCGAGACGCAACATCTTGGAATGGTGCCTTGCGCTCGTAAAATGACAAGAGCATTTCGAGATACAGATGGCGATCTGGTGTGACTCCACATTGTTTCGGATATTCCGTCCTGAATCCAAGGTGAGAACACAGGCTTCGGAGCTCGGACTCATCCAAAGAAGATAGCTGCCCTTCCAACTCCGAGCGTTGCTCAATTGATCCGTAATTCGACAAGGCCAAAATCATCAACTTGTCCTTAAAGTACTTCATTGAAGTCCGCTGGAGATGTGCCAACTCCTGACAGTGGGCATCATACACTGCCTGGGGTGACAAACCCTCTCCCGTGTAATCGTTAATTGCAAAAGTAGCGAAATGCTTCAAGAGATCATATAAATCACGAAATAGTGCATTCTCCGGAGAACGGTACAGCTGTGACAGACGAATGACCGGTAGGATGTTGAGATCTTTCAGCAATGTGTTGACATATCGTCTTGTGGGAAGTTGGCTTTCCAGATCAACTAGGAATTCAAGGAACCTCTCACAGTAACGCAGGTTATCCACCTGGTCCTTCTCGGGGCCGTTTAGCCTCTGAAGGAAATTAAGGAGCATCGTATACAGCCACGACCGGTCAAATCGCATTTTCGCTTTAGCAGCCTCGTCCGCTGCATCGTATCGTTTCGCAGCAGCCCTCCATGCCTTTTTCAAGGTCAGAGCCTTTCCAAGAACCTGTTCCCGTGTATCATCACTAGATAGATTGTGCCAAATCGAGATAGAGACCAGAGGTGCGCATTCCTTGCGTATCAGAACGTTTTCGAGAGACTGGAAGGAACTGATTATAAAAGATATTATGGATAGACGCGACGGTGTAGAAATGGACTGGTCAATACTCATGGAGAGAATTCGATGAAAGAGGGTTGAAAAATCATCCGGTCTATCAGAAAAGATGCCTGGATGTACCGTAAGCATCTCACTAAGGGATTCCTATGGGTATGAACGCGATAAACTCACCCCATATTGGTAGATGTTCCCGCTGTTTGACAGTCACAATAAGCGTGAGCAACAGTACATGGTAGTTCGAAGCATCTTCCGTGTAGGTCGGCCAGAGAAATCTAATAGCCAGTTGGTCAGTTGGGATGTTTCCTCGAAAAATGCTGAAGGGGCGCGCACTTCTCCAAAATATTCAGGTTCTCTAGCGTTAAAAGTGAACGGAAGCTGAAATTATCGGCCTCTAGAGGATCCCATATATCTCTTTTGAGGACATCCTGCTTGACTTTACGGGCCTTCGATGTATCGAGCCAGAGAGTTTTGGCCAACCGCACCCACACACTGTCTTCACGGAAATCCTCGACAGTGGGCCTGGAATCAAGACCGTGCACCATTCTCGGACGTGCTTGGAGGCCCATTCCTTGACGGTAGATTTGTTCAAAGAGGACTCCGAGTCCGGATCGGATTTATCTGCGCAAGTGGTCTGTCGCGGCGGGATAGGAAAGCTTCTGGCGCGCGGCTAAGGGAGTTACATCCAGCGGCTAGAACCCGCAGAGCCGCAGCCATGGCCCCGTGATAATATTTCATTGTATCGGACCGTCCCTCCAGAACACAAACCTCGTTCAGCCTCCTTATTTACAGGTGTTCGCAAGAATGGCAGATCTGGATATTGAATCGATACACGTCTACAGGAGATTAGTTGATAATCTTCTTGCTCGAGCCGAACGAGTCAACCCGCATAAGCGAATCGAACCTCCGTTGACCGAAACACACCTCGGAGAATCGATCTGGCAGGTCGAAGGGGATGATAAGCAAATTGTGAATCGACTAAGCCAACAGACACGGTTTGCTGCAGCTGAGATCGCATTCAGGGAGAGGTTTTACAGTCTGCTTGTAGGTGACTCCATTGTCACGAATATCTTCTATGGCGTTCACGGATGGCTAACCATCGCTTATTTGAAGGCCACTACATCCATCGACGACCTGGCTTTTATACAGATATGGAACTTGCTCGATATCATCTCAATATTCTCGGATAATGGTTGGTCTGCGGTTTAGTCTCAAGCTCCCGATGGTACCTGACGTGTCCGCAGAGCAGTGTGAGCCCGGACTTATATTTTGGCTGATCGAGGAATTACTTGATAGCCAGACGATTGATGGCTGTCGCAAAGTTTTTGACTATTTAGAGTCTCGAAGGGAACGGAATACAAAAGTGCGTGCATGTCAAACTCATTCCCAGCGTAACCACTAACAATCAGCGAAGAAACACTTTAAGCAGAAAAGCCTAATCATATTGAGATCTTGCAACGAATTACTGCGAAGATTGTCGCGAGCTGAAGATACTGTATTCTGCGGCCGCGTCTTTATCTTCCTCTTTCAAAGTTTCCCGCTAGGAGACAAGAGCGCCGTCAACCTTCGGGGCGAATATCACACCGAAAATGTCACTACTTACGATGATATACCAAAGGCAGACACCAAAACCAAAGATGAGGTGGATGTAGTGATGTCGGATGGGCAAGAGCCACCCACAACTACTGAAAGCCGGCAAGAGAAGAACGAGACGGAACAGCCTTCCCTTGCCCACTCCCAAACTCCGGCTCAAGACCAGCCAACAGCCCCGAGAGTGGCTATCTCACTAGATGATGGTGCGAACGAGAAAGAGAGTGGCTTGGATACATTATATCCCATGTTCTGGGGCCTCCAGGCGTACTTCTCCGCCCCGACAAGAATCTTCGACCCTCAACACTTCGCCACATTTAAGATGGGACTTGAGGCTACTCTTTCTACGTTCGAATCAGTTAATACGGACCTCGAAAGTCTCAGCGCTAGCAAGACTTCTGAAGAGCTTCGGAATTCCAACAAGCGGAAGAGAACTGTAGACGGCCAGGAAATTGCAAGCAGTTTCAACCCTAAGTATCTGACAAGCAGAGATTTGTTTGACCTTGAGGTATGCTGTCTGGTTGGCTTCCATTTGGCCATATTATGCTAAACTTGGTTGTAGGTCAATGATACAGCGTTTCGAAGACATGTTCTGGTCCAGGCGCTCATTCTCCTCGACTTCATGCTCTCACTCACCCCCAAAGCCAAGGCCAAGCTTGCCGATTTGACTAACAAATCTGTGCTGTATGGCTATGTATTTACTGAGGAAGATGTAGGTATCGCTAACGATACCTAATTCATGAACACTGTTGACATTTTAAGGCCAAATGGGCAGTCAAGATGCGAAAGGCGATCGAAGAGTATCTTCAAGAAGGCGTCGGTGGTAAATTCTACTATCGAATGGTGGACACCGTTCTGTCGAGAGACAAAAATTGGGTGCGCTGGAAAGCTGAAGGCTGTCCGTTGATCGAGAGACCCCCTGTATCCGTGACGGAGTACCTTGGTGCTCGCGAGCATGCAACTAAAGCTTACACCAATAAGCGCCTTCGGTCTTCACCAATGGGCTCGCTTAATTTGGATTTCCTCTCTGAGGGTGAATCACTAGCCGGCCTCGAGAGGCTCAAGGATCCCCAAAGGTAAGCGCGCCCACAGATCATCATCGACGATATGGCTGGTCCGTGGCTGACAGTATCGAAGATTTGCAGTTCCTTCCTCCGATTCGTTCATGATGGGCATAATGGACGATGAGTTGGATATAGACACTGCACAGGCGAAGGAGGATAGAGAAAACGCGACTCGCGCTAAAGCTAGCAAGACATGGCGTATATTAAGGCTTTCTGCCAAAAGCAAGCTTGCGGCCTTTGACAAGATAGAGGACGGTAAGAACTTAAAACTCCTGTTTGAAACCCAACAGCCTTCCGAAGGAACCCCCCAAGTCCTGGAAGGCACCCCTCAGGCTCACGAGATAACGACAAAGGCTTCGACCGAAGGCGAGTCTGGTGGTTTGGCACAGGATCATGAGCCTAGCAATTCCGAGAAGGGGAATACCACCGTCGCCACCGAGACAGGTTCGGCGGACTGAAGGATGCAGCTGCTGCGGACACATGAAGAGCGCCACATCCCTTGTGAAGTGGCCAAAGGAAACATCAACTTGATTGGCTCCTGCTGACGCCGAAGAACGAAGGGCTACTACTATGGCTGATGGGTTCTAAATTCGATACGCCATTTGACGATACAGGTGCCTTTTATGCATCACTGTCACAGCGCTGAGGGGAAGCCTTGCAATATGGGTAAATCATGAGAGGGAACAGTAGACTTGAGTTTCGCCGGGGGGGGAGTTGGTGCTCGTTCATTCTCACCTCACAAAAGACTTGAAGTGAGAGATTACGGCGGGGACTTTGGCCACTTTGATTGGCCTCATTTGATGACCCTCATCTGGCGTGCTGTTTAGTCCTGTGGCGACACCCGAAGTTTTCCCCCTCGCCGTATTTTATTTTTTATTTTATTTTTTTTTTAGAAAAAAAAATAATAATAATAAATAAATAAATAAATAAAAAAGGGTTTGACATTTCACCGTGTCCTGCAGGGAGAGGAGATGGCCGGAGAATTAATGAGAGGGGCAAGGACACAGCAAATGTACCACTGTCCGGAAATTGAAGGCTTTTCGACATCCACTCTGTCTCCCAAACGGGAATTAATTTCTGATAGCCTGAGGTGTGGAAGGGAGGCCTACAAATGGCCGTATCCGGGCCCCTCTCGGTGATACTAAGGCTGAGTCGGGGAGGGCGCCGCTTCTTGGACGTATAAGCTACGGGCGAGGGTCCGAATTACTCGGAGATCAGCTAACTCTAATATTATATGGACGTACCTGCATAATCGTGGAGCTCACCACTATCTATTGTGTCCATCTATCTATCTGAATATACTTATCGCCCACACCTAACGGTTTGAATGATTTCATACAGCGCCTTTCGAGCCAACCTTACCCCTGGTTAGTAGGTAGCTGTCATGCGAAATTGCAGTGTAGTGACTGGGGCCAATGGAAGGCGGATGATCTGATACGCCACGTTTCACCATCCCATAAGATTCTTTCCACGTAAAATTAAGCGTATGCGACAAGTTCTGCAATGATATGTGGGGGATTCCTGCTCCGTCCAAATATCCCGTATATCATCTTTCGGCTTTGACAGGCTTCGTCTCATTTCATTTCAGTATATTGACGGCTGCCGGGATCTCTCGGGCGATAGTACGGAAATGATAATGGCTCACTTTTAGATCCAAATTGGAAGTGAGCTGTAAATTCATTTAACTACTTTTAGCACCTATCTGAAAACTGAGAGACTTTCAGCTCGGTGCCTAGGTAGAAGGGAAAAGTAACTTCAGTGTGAGGAGATGGTTTGGTAGTGTTTATGTACATACAGTAAATTTTCAATGATGTATCCATGTACCTACATACTTACTACCTATGTACTAATTATCCCTTCTTTATGACCTCTACCGATTGGTTTCCTGCCCTTTTATTTTCTCTTTCTTTTACTAGAATCATTTCATAAAATCAGGCTGTACGGAGTAAAGGCATATAGGTAAATCCTAAGTTACGATGCTAGTAGTAGTCCATGTTAGATCAAAGGTGAAAAGAAAGACGTAGGGAGGCGAAGCTTCTCATTCGTGGATTGAAAGCGTGGGCTGTTTCTCATTGGCCCCGAAGGAACTAAACGACGTTTCACTGTCCATGGTACCTCTTAGTACATACTATCTAGGTACCCGTACTTACTACTTAGTAGGGTAGTAAGTTACACGTACTACTATGAAGTAGTACTACGTACATGTAATGTGGCTATTACATAACTGGCCCGCACGGACATTTTCTCGTTTTCTTTTTACCCTCATACTGTGGTTCCCGCAGGAACCTGCATCGGAGATGATACCAATCGCGCAATTGAATTCCCACCGACAGGGGTGGTCAAGAAAAGGAAAAAAGAAAGGGGAAAAAAAAAAAATAGTTAAACTTTGGGTGTGGTATTACTCCATGTAGATAGTCTTTATCACTGTATGCTTGCTTTTCTAGGTTTTTCTTTTTCTTTTTCTTTGCCTTTCGTTTTCCCTTTAATCATTGGACTCGGAACAATTTGGCCGAAATCTGGCACCCGAACCGCAGCGCCAATTGCTGGCTTGCGTAATGGGATCGATGCCAGTATCCACTGTTAGCGGGAGTTGTTTCCACCGTCGAACGGAAGCAGTAAGAGATGTAGTTATCTCTTCTCCCCCCTCCTCGATTGGAAGCTCAGGTATCTAGCAGAGCGACAGAGCGAAATTGGAAGGGGCCGCCAGTACTCTTGGCATCCATAAGAAGCCTTGAAAGAGATTAAAGTTGCTCCTCCCCATCCTTCTCACCCACTCAACTTCGATCGGCCTCGATTTCTGGGATCTCCTTCCCCGCACCCACATGATGGGATGAATGATGATTGCTCTCTTCAGCTGTGATCGCCTTTCGAGCCCTCTTATGGCGATCCACCTCTATTGTTTCTTTCTCACAATGTGGCTCTTGCATTCAAGTTTAGAGTCATGCCATTTCTCACATTCAATATATCATTATCCACCGAAATCTAAGCGATTTCCATCTCTACCCCACCATCGCGTATTCCGAGAAGGATAGAGTCCCCTTTCCATGTTTTTTAATTCCCCACTAGAAAGGGGGGAGGAGGAATGAGGAGGGGATTTGAAAGGAAGGAAGTCCTGGGAGAGAGGGAGAAAAAAAAGCCGTACATAAGAGAGAGAGAGAGAGAGAGAGAGATATATATATAGGGAATTAAATAAAATAAATAAATGAAAAGAGTAAAGAGAAAGAAATATTTTCTACAATAGGAATGAAATATCTATCTCCATTTTCTTTTTTGCCTTCTCTAGATAAAGAGAAAGCCATATGAATGGTATGGAATTCTCCATCAAGAGTCAATCAATCCCAAGATTTTTGCCTGGAACGTTCAATCGATATTTACTACTTAACCTCGAGACACTTGGAACTCAATACCAGGTCACTAATCCATAGAGAGTACGGAGGTACCCCTTCCTTGATTATTCCTAGGATTCATTCACCACACCAAAAGCCTTCGACCGCCAACACCCAAAAAAAAAAGGGAGGGGGGGGGG